>NC_056748.1:476285499-476374504 GCF_019279795.1 Protopterus annectens
AACTTTGGGTGGTTTTTCATAGATTAGTACTAGGCTAACTGCCCTCATGGACCATTTTTAGCCTAGCCAGTTACCCCCTATGAGAATCAAACCCTGCACCTTGTGCTTCTGAGGTAAACACCTTAACTATTACGCCACCCTCCCATATAAATATCTGCACTGTAACATCAAAGTACAGGCAAGTCAGCTAATGCACAAACTTCCCATGGCATCAACACTGCATAAAGAGAAAAGTTATAAGAGCTTCTCTAAAGTTAGAAGCCAGGGCAGTCCTGTAGATAAGATATCTTTCATTTATCTTAGCATCTACAAGTGCATAACTTGTGAGGGCAAATGAATAGCAGTGGCTCTGGCTTTCAGTACAGTAAGCGTGAAGCTCAGCTAACCGGTAACTTTCTGAGGAGATAATTCCATTATGCAGACATTATCACTCCTCAGTGTAACTTCAGTTGACTGTTCAGCAACAGAAGATGAAGAAAGAGCTATGATGCATATGCATGGGAACCCTAAGTCGCAAACAATGATTTATCATTTTCACATGTAATCCTAACAATAGCATCAAATGAGCTTAGAGAAGTATCACAGAGGAAACCAGTTATTTAAACTGTAGATGCTCAATATTCATATGGTACTTTTATCACAAAACAGTTGCATCTAAAGATGGACTGGACACTACATAGTAGCTCAAAAACAATTTACATCCATATTTGTGCAGTCTCTACTCCACTGTACTATCTGACTATCAATAACTTGTTTCCTTACATGTGTACCATACAGATTGCTTTTGCCAGTCGCATCAAAAAAAGGTATGTCGCCAAATGGAAGGCAGGCATAACCGGTGATGATGTGGCATTTATGTACAACTGTGAATTATTCTATAGTACAGTAAATGGAATACTCCGGTCCTTGCAGGAGATCGTACAGTAGTATCATTCTGGCTTCCCGGTACAGTTTAAAAATTATTCTAGCTTCCCGGTACAGTTTAAAACACAATGTAATCCAACTGCTATGCACACTTAGTGAGACATTCATCTTCCGGAAATTGAATACACAGACAGAAGCATCTGACCTATCAGGAGCAAGTCAGAAAAAGTGAAGCCACTGCTGTATGTTCAGGCATTCTGCTCAACTCTAATGCAAATCTGAAAATGTATTAAGCACCACTATGAACCCCTTTTTTCTGCAGTACTACTGTGGGTCCATTAATTCCAATAACAACTGTGCAGCAGGATGCCTAATCACTAATGGCTATCGGACAAGTACTGCTTGGGGTAAGTGATATCACTCTATCTCACGTGTCTACTGTTCACCTCCCATTTTCTGCTTCTCTGCTCAATATTTATTTTCAAGAAATTTCCTCCTTTTAGATATTACCATGCTGCATTGTTTTTTGGGGGTGGGGACAAAGATAACGTGCTGAATAAAAATTGAACTGCTTTCTCCTTTTACTTTTCATCCACTAGCAAAAATTTAGATTATGTTAAGCTTTGAATGCACTCCACAAAATGTGTATGTGACCCCTAATGGTTGTGTGCCTGCCATGAAGCTTAGCATTCATGGGTTTAAATAACTACTCGCTGGGTCGCGTCTAGTTGTCTAGTGTTAGTTACCTTAGATAGCTCTGTTGAGTGAAAGCTGGATGTAAAGCAGTGAACCTGCCAAACATGAACTGAGAATTGGTGCACAGTGTTGGTTCATTCACAGGATGCAGCTTGGAAGTGGATGACATGATGTTAAGGAGGAGGCTGGGCATCCAGTGTATCCTGGGGACAAGATGGAAGGGCAGTACAGCCAGGCCGCTTTGCTAGCGATACCGAGTATACTACTGTGGAGGAAATCAGGCTAGAAATGGTGTTGGAATGTTGGCAACAGAAAGTCATCTGAAGGCAGTGGATGACATCAGAATTATTGACAGATTCATGGCAATCAGACTCCATTGTGATTACTGGGCAGTGTTCATAACCTCAGCCTGTGACCCACAGCAGAGTCGTGATACTGATGAAAGTTGTTCATTCAGACAGTAGTTGCAGGACCTTCCATAGGAAGCAGGATAAGAGGACTCTCTGGCTCCATATGAGTGGGCCAACAGGAATAAGGGAGAGACCATTCGAGAACTCTTGCCTGGTAAATGGCTTGCTAGGAGCCAATACGTTTCAGAAAGAGACGGTCACAAGTTCACATACAAAAGTGGCCAATATGCAACTCTGGTAGACTTCCCCTAGTAAGGAAAGAATGCAGGGATATAATCGGTGATTGCAAAGCCATCCCCAGCCAAACAGTCACCCCACAGCATAAACCTTTGGTTGCCACACTCAGCTGCAAGCAGTGTTGAGAGAGGGCTCTAAGATCAATACAGCCCAGGCTCAAGACCTAGAACTGATTATACAGAGAAGTTACAACAATTAAAGGACTTACTCAGGGCTCCAGCACACCATGTAGAGGAGGGAATCTGTGTTGTTAAAGATTAAATACCAAGTTGTAAACATATATATGACCAAATAACCAAAAATATATACCAGATATACACTAAAAAGGACCGTAGCTCACTACAAATGCTTACTTTCAAAAAAATCACTTTTAATAGAAAACAAAAACAAACCCCTGAGGGTTAAAACTATTTTACACAGGTTAAGTGCTTTCATCTGCTAACTGCAGACTTAGAACACTGAAATGTGTGTTGCTCCCCCCCTCCTATATAATACATTTTTGAAAAAAATCAAGATCCAATGGAAATGCTCGATCAATTAACCTTCTCATGAATAAAACATAACCTTATGAATATTCATTGATTCTGCTCATTCAACCTGCACAGTTTTGTATTGCACCCTGTTGCCATACAGTTTCTAAGTATACCTCTAAAACAATCATGTGCTTATGTAGATCTCATTTTGGTATAAAAAGACATTATATAGTATATAAATGTGTTAAATTATTCTGTGGTAAAAAATATGTACATCTTTAGCACTCAATATTGCACTTTAAACATTGTATCCTGACATGTTGCCTCCTTTCTTATTGTACCAGCTTTCTTTTTTTATTTTACTATTCACTTGTTTCTGTCTTTATTCTATGCGTACATACCCTACTACAACATGTCATTCATATCCTTGCATCCAAGATTGGTTTAGTTGGGAATATAGTCATTCAACCTAAGTTCTTTAGTTGCATTTAACCTGAGTTGCCATTTGATCTCTTTTTCAGCTAATTTGACTTTAATATTTCCTCCCCTTAAATCCCCCTTAACCTGTTCTAAAATCCCAAACTTAAACACATGGCTTGCATCATATTTAAGTATGTGTCTACACAAAGCATTGTTTTTATCATTTTTCCTTGTACAGTAGGTATGATCGTATATTCTGTTCCTCAATTGTCTGTCCGTAATAACTCAGACATGCCATACACTTGGCCAAGTATAGAACATGTTGGGATAAGCAACTCCCTTTCTTAAACCTTACCGTAGTGTGGTTGACGTCCCCTAATGTAATTATTTTCTCATCTGTAATCTCCTTACACTGCTAACATTGCCCACATTTTTGGTGTGCCCATCTCCAGTGTCACCCTTGATTCTGTCTTTCTCCTTCTCAAACCTATTTGTTAGGTTAGACCCAGTCTTGTAAACATACATAGACCTTGTACCCACTTTACTGTAAACCAAGTTGTCACTTCTTATAATATTCCAATTTTGTCTCATTTTTTTTATCTTCTCAGCATATGGACTATACTCCACTACACAAGCCCTATGGTATGAATTTTCCTTCTCATTCTCATGTTCTCCCCTGTTTTTCTCCAACCCAATACCAAGAAGTGGATTACATTTTTTCCCCCATTCTCTCAGTACATATTTAGTGACATCATCAGTTAAATATCTGGGATAACCCCTTTCCCCAAATAATATTCCTGTATATTCTAACTCTTTCTTCATTTCATTTAAAATCGGATGTCATTCTGGCAGCTCTTATGCACTGAGCCTTAATGATGCTCTTTTATTTTTTACTTGCTGGGTGACCACTAGTATATTCTAGATATGAGTTGCTAAAGGTTTCTTTTGTATATATTCTGGATTTGAATCCTGCTGTCCCATTCGATATAAAGGTGTCCAAGTATGCTATCCCTGTTGTGCTACTACTATGGGTGAATTTTAAGTAACTACTGATGTCATTCAAGTACTTCCCTTGTACCATCCTATAAAATAAAAATATCATTCAAAAACCTAGTGTAGCATATACATTTATTAGCATATTGACTATCTAAAATATATTCACTTTCCCAGTCTAGTAACAGCATATTTGCATATATGGGGGCGCTCGCTGCCCCGCTTTTTTGTCTATAGTGTTCACCCTCGAACCAGGTGTAATTGAAATCCAGTACAATAGACATAAACTCACAAATTAAACTAGTCTTTTCCCACTCAATGTTCATGTACTTCTGAGTACGGTTACTAAACCTTTCTAGTCCTTCTTCCTATGATATGCAGTTAAACAAATCCACCACATCAGTGGTTACAAACACTAACCCTTCCTTTCAAATTTTCGGTTTCAACCTTCCCAAAAAGTCCCATGAGTCTTTCACTATATGGTGTACTCGGTCATATATTGGTTTTAACCATCCATCTTTTACTTTCCCATATGGGAATGTCTTAGACCTACTACCGGAAATAATGGGTCTGTAAGGGGGCTCTTTAATACTTTTATGGATCTTTGGAATCCCTACTATGGTAGCAAGTACTGGATGTTCCACTCTCAAAAAATTGTACAAATTCCTATCTATCCTGTTGTCCATAAGGAACTCTTCTAGATATAAATCAGTCCTATGTCTGATGTTTACTTCATTGATAGAAGATACCATATACTTACTATCATGTAATATTTCAAATATTTTGTTGTAATCCTGTGTTTCTACTAGTACTACGCCCCCCCCCCCCCCAAATCCGGTTTCATAACTCGAATGTCAACCTCATAACATATTTTGTTTAATAATTTGTTTTCCTCCCAACTTAAATTGTATTTTCTCTTTCCTTTCATACTCTTCTCTTGTAACCTGTACATTTCCTCTGACCATATATGTGATATATACAGAGAGTAAGGAAACTGAATGGATAATTCTACTAAGATCAGATAAAGGATTAGGCCTCAATGATAGGGCCTCTATTAAGCCAAAATTAAGACAGCGTAGAAACATTAGATAAACCCCCTAGAAATAGGTATTCTATCTCTCTGTAAACGAATTGTCTTTTATATCACTACCATGTCATTACGTCATAGATTTAGTTACCACATGTAGTGTGGTTACTTTATTTTTATAAGACATTATATTAATTTATACATACATATATATGAAATTTTATATGTTAGACATTAAGCATACTTGTCTATAGAATCTTTCTCACACTAATATCTATTTTAATTACAAATATATGTACTAACTGATATGTTTTTTATATATATTTTTTATATATAATTTTTTTATATATGTGTTTCCTATGTATACTTTGTATATGAGATTGTTTTTAAATGGTTTTATCTTTATCAGATCTGTATATTAAGCTGGGTCTTTGTCTGTCTGCTTCTTTAAATAATCATACCAATTAACTTACTTGATTAATTGTTTAAAACCTGTGTATATATAAGATGTGGAATCTTAGAATGAATGTAAGATCTGATGAAGCTACACAGTGAAAGCGCTTTTATTAATTATTGATAATAAAGTACTTTGAACTTTAAGTGTTACACTTGTTTTCGCTCAGTCCTGCTATTTTGATTTACTATAACATTCTTAATATAGGTCATAAAAAGCACAATGTCAATAAAATTCAAAAACTTAATGCAATCAAGATTCTTTTCCATAATACCACCTATATACCGAGTGCACGAGTTACTAGTGATACATTAAAAATAACTGAGATGAATATGTCTCTTAAACACTGCATGTCTAACACATAGCAAGCATATATGATCCAGCAATGGTTAAGCAAATAAAATGGTAATCAGTTAATGAGCATTCTTTGCCAAACAAGTAGACAAAAGATTGATTTCTGCATAGACTTATGTTATCTCAGGCTTTGTGCTGAATCCGAGTTACCATTAAATCAGCTAGAGTGGGGAGGTTGTAGCTGGTTGTGATATACTAATGGCAAAAGATTGTGTACTGAAAGGCATAATAATGTGGCAAGACTGTTGCACTGGGGATTGTGCAAACATTATGGTAATGAAGTGGCTGAAAAACATTGGAAACATGAGCCACAAAGCGTCATAGAAAATTAAGTTTGCATCACGTGGGATCACCCACTACCAAGAGTACAAAAAACAGATGCAAGAAAACCAGATATAGCAGTCCATGAAAAGACTAAAGTAGCACTGATTATTGAAATTGCTCCACCCAGTGAATATAGTGTCTTGCTTACAGAGACACAATGTCATAAAATATCAGGACTTGCAGGCGGAAATGAGAGCATTGTGGAAGAAGGATACCCAGACAGTTCCAGTAGTAGTAGAGGCAATAGGTCTTATAAAAGAGAATGTACAGTCATACTTTGATATATTACCAATACAGGTACCGCAATAGAAATTGCAGAAGGAGTCATTACTGGGTACATTGTTCCTGCTGCAAAGAGTACTTTTGGGCTAACATCAAAGATTGAAGGGATACTAATTTCTTGAACTTTAATCGTACTTTGACTCCGGAATGGGGTCCGTTCCCATCATGGCAGGACAGTGATTAGAGAGATTAGACTTCTTTTATTTTATTTATTTATTTATTTTATTTATTTATTTAACATTTGTTGTCCGGGAAAGTCCGACTAGGGTCCACAGAGCCTGTTTTCAGCGGAAGCCCGGGGAGAAATGCCCCAGATGCATGTCTTTGGAATGTGGGAGGAAACCGGAGTACCCGGAGGAAACCCATGCGAACACAGGGAGAACATGCAAACTCCACACAGAAGGCACCCCAGCCGAGAATCGAACCGGAGAACCTCTTGCTGTGAGGCGACAACGTTAACCTCTGCACCACTGTGCCGACTTCTTTTACTTCAAAAAATGCATATTAACTCACATTATCTTCATCTGTCAATGCCTCAAGTTAATAACACCGATATTTTAAGTGTCCCTGATTATTTCTTAGTTTGGCCCTGATTCTGTTGAAATTTGTCCCTGATTGGTTGAGAGCTACGATCCACACATTTCAACAGCTAGACATCTCAAGCCCTGGTAATGCCATACATTTGAGCTTCAGAATTCATATCCTTCCAAAAATGCATGCTAACAGAAACCGTGTTATTCCAGAAATTTTCTAAATAAAGAAGAGCACTATTTATAATCTGTCTGTATTTTTGCACCCCTTTTATTTTAGACTTTGGCTGGATTTCTTGCTCCAGAAGGTGGAGAGGTATGTCCCCGTTTGTTATCTCTGTGCTTGTTTGGAGTCTAGAGGTATACCAACCTCTGTTAACTGCTGCTGCCACTGATTGATCGCTGTCACTCGTCCCAAGCAAACACACACACTTTTTAGTTCTCATTCACACACACTCGCACACACTCGCACACACTCACACTCACACCAGACATACTTATTTTTCTTTTTATGCTTATTTTACTTTAACGCTTGCTAAACAAGAAAAGTGCTGCTTAGCAAGTATAAAATAACAGCTCCAGCAATCTCACTCGTACTCTTGTGCAGGCATACAGTCACACACTTCGACATAAACTAACACAAACACATGCTGTTTTTTTTTTTTTTTTTTTTTTTTTTTTTTTTTTTTTTAAACCTACTCTGGCTAAATTGTAAAACTGCTGTAAAACAAAATACTCCAAGCTCCATTGACATGCAGCCATGAAGCGGTGGTCTAAGAGACATTAAATCCTCGCTTGCATAGCTGGAATCTCCACTGTACAGAAAGAGATTTTCACCTCATGTTCATGTCTGTCCTCATTTGCTGCAAATGAATAGGGATTGATGTCACTAAGCTTCTTACCGGGAATACAAATCAGGGCTAGAGCAACTGTCTAAATGTATAAGAGTAATAAAAATTTGTCCCTGCTTTTAGGCCTTTCTCCCATTACTTTTGACTTTGACCTGAGTTCTGGAACTAAGCAACAGGCATGTCAGCTCAAGAATGGTCAGCAGCACACAAAAATGGCAGGAAACAAAAGGCAAAAAAGGGAAAAAAGCCCAAAGCTGAATTCTGATGTGCTAGGAGGGAACTATTGAGACTATACCAGTGCAGCAATAACATAATGATAGAAACAAAAACAGCCACATTTAACTATATGGATGGCTATGCTTACCAATATCTGAGAGCAAGTATTGCATGCAAAAGATCACTGGCTTCACAATAGCACGAGAAGCAGGTAGAAAAATAATCCTTTAAGGAAATAGATGCGTCCAGCAACTGCACTTGAGAAAAGTTTCTAGAGTTGTTCAGGACCGCATTTTTATTGGATGCAGAAGGCAGATTTAGCATAATCAAAGAATAAATAATTCATGAAGGCATTTCCTGGATAAAAAGACTGGAATAGGGTGGTTTGTCAGTGGTCCTTCGGCAGCACCAGGAGAAAAAGTGGAAAATAACACAAGGTGTTATTACTAAGCTGTTCCACTGCCCTCAGTTTCTGCTGCTTTGCAAGATTATTACAGGCTTAAAGATGGTTCACTATACAAGAGCCATTAGAACTGAGGATGAAAGAAGCAGTCATACTTGTGGGTTTAAGTTTGCAATCTGACTGTACTACAGTGATAGAATTAAAAAAAAAGTAGGGAAGAAAAATGTTTTGTAAATGTGGAAACAAAGGAGCACATAGTGGGCTGTCATCTGTCTGGTGTCTCATTAAATTGTAACTGTTGCTCTCAGCCCTTTACTTTTGGTCTGAAGCCCAAGTGCTTAAACCAATGGTCTTACAAGAGTGTAGATTACAAACCTTATTAATATGGGAGGAGATGGTAGCCTGTGCCCGTCTGAGCTGGGAAATGCTGGTTGATTGCTTATTGTAGCTGTTCTAAGTGTTTTTATTATGGTTTAAACACTTGGCCTCCAAACCGGTTATTTTACATTAGGAAGGTTTGTTGTGTAGACTCTTGTGGCAGGGGATCATAGCCTACACTCTAAAGTTGGGAATTGCTGGTTGAAGACTTATTGTGTCATTCTGAAAGTGTCTTAGTTCTGGTTTTCATAATAGGAAGGTTTGTTGTCTGCACTTTTGTTGGAGTATTCTACTGAACTGCTGCCAGGCTGGACGAGAAGGTCACACTCAGCTGCCTGTCAGGTACCATCGTCTGTCAGATCGTGCATGCACTCAGTCTCTCAACAAAAGTATTGTTATGACGCTGCCATATTCCATGTTGCAGTGAATGACTGGAGACATAGCTCACTGTACTGTATGAAGGTGCTTCCCTCCCCCCAAGTGGCCTTTTTAGGCAATGTCAAAACAACTAAATTCTCAACGTAAAAGAATCCACTAGAGACAAATTTAAGGTTATGCTGTTTAATGCAAGCAATGTAAGTCAGAAACTGTGCTCACTCAAATTCCTTACGTTGGAGTATAATCATGTATGTGCAGTCACGCAGACATGGTTCAATGCTGCAGAGCCCCGTGGCCATGCAAGGCAACAGTGACTTCCACACGTTCAGATATCAAAATGAGAATGAAGGAACCAAAGGTGGTGTATATATCTTCATTAAAGGCAAATACACTGCAAGACTGGCCAAAGAGTATGACTCCGTAGCCCTACTCCAAGTACAACTAACCCTATGCAAAACCCCTTTCCATGTCATTGTTAGCTACAGGTCCCCCACCATGAACCACAAGTACCACTCTGCCTACTTGAGTCACTCCATATAAAGCGTAACACCTTGGTCATGTGTGATTTCAACTATCCTTCCATCGATTTGGAGTCGTATACGTGCACAAACATGCTCACCCTAAGGTTCCTGGACTTTAATACACATGCTGTGTAACAGTCTGCACCCCCACAAAGAGCTCTGAATGTCCTAGACTTAGTACTCACCACCATATGGGTTCTCTACACTAACCCCAGTTTGTTGCCAACCCCCATGTCAGGTCGGATCAGAGCTCAGTCTCATTCAAATTCATGATCATACCCAACACCCCCCCCCCCCGAAGAGCAAAAAGGATAAAACATTTACCTGAAGCAAATTATAGCCTCCTAACTGATGCCATAAATAGTTGCAAACACCATGCTACCACTGTCAACAATAACTGCTATACAGACGTGTGCACAAATGGCCTGTATAAATACCTGTACAGATGTATAGAATCAGATGAATGTGAACTGATCAAAACAAGGTCCTCCGAGAAAGCAAGCCACCCTGGTGGGCATCAAGCATACATAGGTTATACAACAAGTGGAAGAAAGTTAGGTCTAAGAACAAGAGGAAACTGACTCGGCAGAGGAAGGACACCCTCCACAGCTTGAGCACGCAAATTGGTTATCTTGTAAAGTCCTCTAAAGCCACGTACAAACCTAAACTAGCATCAGAAGTCCCCGGTTTAGGGGATGAAAGTGCCTAATTTGTATAATTTTTGTTTTAATGTGAATTTTATTGTTTAGGATACCGGCCACGGGCTGTGTTATTTGTTGGTTTTTAGTTTGTGACATTGACAGGACATGATGGCGAGACAGATACACTCCCAGAGATTGCCACTCCCCTGGAAAAATCCCAGTTCACATAAAACAGCTCCCCATTGATGCTATTTGAATGTAACATAGCCAGCTGGGTGGGAGACCATAAATTTATCCTGGGTGTGTCACCCATATCCCTCTTAGATAAAGGCAGTCGATGATGATCACACACTACAAGTTAGTTAATAAGGGAACAATGGTATAATATGGTTAGGCTTATAAAGGCCATAAGGACAATGGCCTAGTATCCTCCTGTAAACCTAAGGTGATGTCTGCTAGGGCTTCAGGTCAGTGTCAGATCCTGCTTTGGTGGGATGGTAGTAAATGCAGTACACTGATGTAGCTGATTTCAGCATTGTCGGTTGAGCGTGTGGTGGGACATCAGCATTGTTTGTTGAGCATATGGTGATAAGTATCCCACGTGCTGGTGTAAAAGGATCTCCGCAATGTCAAGTAGCAGTCTACATGCGCACACCTGACTACTGTGAGTGCAGACCTCCAAACTATGTAAGTACATAGACTACAGAACACAGTACTATACTCAAGTGCCATGGCACAAGTCTGACTTTCACATGCCTGCAGGTCAGCTTATATGAGATGGCATCAACAGTATGTGTTGGAAGGAGGTGGGAGGCCTGCCTGAAATGGATGTGTAGGCAGATGCAAGTATCAACATATTGTCAATTTATGGGACTGGGCCCGTAACTGCAGGACACACACTTGCTCTTCTGACTTGGTCACACACACACACACACACACACACACACACACACACACACACACACACACACACACTTAACTAGTGAGTACAGAACCCATACCTAAGTATACAGATTACAGAACACAGTGCTGTATGAAAGTTCCACAGCACAAGTCTGACTTTTACATGGCTGCAGGTTAACTTATGGTAGATGACATCAGCAGATCATGTGGGAGTCAACAGGTTGGGAAGCCTGCATAGGCACATAGATTCACAGGTTCATATGAGGTCAGTAGCCTAACTGCAGAGTTTGTCTTAGGTGTGTAGATGCCTAGGTGTGTAAATACACAATTACCCTTACTGGGCATAGTTGGATGTTTGAGTTTAGAAGAGCCAGATTGTCAGCACCAACGAATACCCCTATCCATGAGGGAGTAAACAACATTATATATTACACTTTGTAGTGTGATAAGTGTGTATAAAATATTGAGCCCCCAGGGTTGTACTTGTTGTGGGGGGGGGGGCACAACACATGTATGTATTGTGAATATATGACATATACTTAGAATGTGTCCTGAATTTGTAATGTTTCCACATGTAGTTTTGTCATGCAAAGGAAATGGACAATAAACGCCAATAAGAAAGCATCATATATACAATTCTATAGCGCAGTGAGCAGTGGATTTGCGCGATGGTTAACAGTGTACATGTATGTGAGTTATGCCTTTTTGAGCATTGGTAACTGGTGCAAAAACACGCGCCACATTACTAATGTCAGTAAAAAAAAATACTGTATGATATATAGTGTATTCAAACCCAGGGCCATGTCTATGCCAGTCCTACACTAACACCTGTTGCTTCAAGACTATTGAGGCACAGTTCTCTATGTGTTATTTGTTTGCTGTAAACTGCAGTGTCACAGCAGTAAAACAAAGGTTGCGCACACTGCCACTACCATCTGTACTCTTGGCTGGGTTTTCACAGTGTTCAAGGGCATTCATTGGATCTTTCCAGTTACTAATTTTAGCTGTCTGCTTTAGAGGAGGTCCGCCGTACTTCACGCAAACACGATAAATACAGACATTGCCCACTTATGCTATTTGTGATATGCGGTGCATCATGCAAAAAGGGCAATGAAAAACTAAAGGAATAGGAAAGTAAACCTTAATAATGGACACAAGTAAAATAAGTGTTTGCTGTCACATCTCAATACCAAAAGATTGCCAAATTCTGGTAATCATGGCCACACAGGTAGAAACCGCACTCTCCAAAGCTAAGAATACAGCATCCATGGGACCAGATGACATTCCAGACTGTGTATTGCATGAACTACAAAATGAACTGGCACCTCACCTAAGTGTCATGTTTAATCATAGCCTCACCTCAGGCTTCCTGCCCACTGAGTGTTGCACAGCTACAGTTATCCCACTCCACAAGGAGGGATCCACCTTGGATCCCTGGAACTACCATCCCATCAGTCTGACGAGCCTGATCTGCAAGGGCATGGAACGCATTATCATGGAAGTTATAAACAAAGACATTGGCAACCTTCAAACACTGGACCCCACCCAGTTTGGGTTCGTGAAGTGCCAATCTTGTCTCCTGAACCTGATTGACTTCTTTGAATCCGTCTCCAGAGTTGTGGACGAGGGTAAGGCGGTCCACACAGCCTATCTGGACCTTGCCAAAGCCTACAACACCATCCCCCACTCTGGAATCCTAGATAAACTTACTAAGCTGGGCATAAATCCCTATGTCACTCGATGGGTTGCCAGCTGGCTTACTGACAGAACCCAGACTGTAAAAGTAGCGGACTCCAAATCCAGCTCCAGACAAGTGGAGTACCTCTGAGTTCAGTCCTGGGACTGCACGTTTGGCATCTACTTCTCTTAAAGGCCAACACTAAGGGACTCTGGCTAACAAAGTTCGCAGATGACTGCCATTATTGAATCCCCAAATGATGTGGATATTCTACAAAAGGGCCTTACAGAAACAGATGCTTGCTGCCAGAGCCATGGGCTCAAGCTTAATGCCAAGAAATGTATAGTTATCCCCTTTAGGAAAAACCATGTACCCATGAATTACCACATAGGTGGCAGTACACTAAACACCGAAAGTGTGATGAGGGACTTAGGGACACAGGTGGACAGTGGTCTCGCCTTCGATAACCACATTGCCACAACGGTCAGGAAATACTTTGTTGTGGCACACCTCATCACCAAGGGCTTTTCATCCAGAAAAAAAGTAGGTCATTGTCCCACTGTATTCATCCCTCATTAGACCCATTATAGAGTACAACACCCCATTTGGTATGTACCTCACAAGATATGTGTAACAGCTGGAAAGGCCGCAGAAATCCCTCACTAAAAGAATCACAGGTCTAAAGCAGATGCCCTATTCTGACCATTTAAGTAAACTTCAGCTATACTCTGTGGCATATCGTCTACTCAGAGCTGATCTCTGCTTAACATACAAGGCCATGTCAAACCCTGAGCTGTTGGACATGCTCCACTTAAAGAAATCCCAATCCCTCAGAGTCATACGCTCCAGGGATCTAAACCTTATCAGAATGAACAAAACATGCTGGAGGGATAGGTTCCTGACCCAGAGACTCCCCATATTCTGCAATAGACTGCCCATACATGTCAAGCAGAGCACCTCCTTGGCTCTCTTCAAAAGGAACCTTGACAATTGGATAGGTTCATAGGTTTATACTAGGCTATCTGCCCTAAGGCATTTATAAGCCTAGCCCAAAGTTTTGTGGCTTACGCCACCCCTTATGTTAAAAAATACTGACCTGGGATCACGTCGTTCTCCCTGCTAGACAGGGGTCCAGGGAAGTAAATATTGTGGGAAGAAATATCCAGGGAATTGTTATGGCTAGGCTTGCATAGGCCCTAAGGCCGATAGCCTAGTACCAACCTATGAACATGTTATGGTACTTTATGTACAAACCCACCATTATTTACTTCATTACTGCACTAAGTTAAGATATATAAAGATTTGATATTAATAGATAAAATATAATATTATTACAGAATACATGCTAGGTTCAGGACTTGCTTTGCAAATGCAGCAGTTGAGGCCTAGAATTTCCTTGTGTATACTATGGAAGTATGCAGGGAAAAACAGAATGTAGGCTACATGGATGCTCTGTAGCTTTTTGAATAGCTCCTCCATACTGAACCCGCGTAGTTATGCTGTAATTAGCAACCATGAAAAACATCTGCTACTTTATGAACTCTGTTAGTGCCCATTAGTACACAATGCGCACCTAAGCACTCCTGCGCACAATGATGCTGAAATAAGGTGAACACAAAGGAATTATTACTTTTGCCCATGCCTGTGATATCATGCAAGAACACAGGTAAAAATGTAAAGGGAAGGTTGCAGACGCTGTAGTAGAATCCAGGACCTTCTACTCTCTAGCCCTATACATGGATGTAGTGCCACAGGAATAGATGTGTGACAAGCACTGAGAAACCTACCTTTCATTCATCTTTTTACAGTGGTTACACTAAATGCCGCATCAAGCAAACAAGGACGAAAATTAAAAAATTAATTTTAATTTAATGCAGGTAGATATGATACATTTTAACAAACTATAAAGAGGATGACGTAGAACTAGTGAATTGTGCACTGCTTTCATGCACTTTTACACTTCACAGACCTACATGGACACCTCTGTAAGTGTAACTTGACACACACCCCTGATGTCATTATTCACTGTTGCTATGCATTCAACATGAACACTGTGGAAGTGCCTACACAAAGTGAGCATCACTGCACAGTTACAAGTTTTTGAGATTCAGCAATTTCTGATGAATTTTGACCTCATTTGCATCTTCACCATGTTGACAGCCCTGAATCTACATGGTTGTAACTGTGTGGGCAGAGAAACAAGGGGAGCCCAGTGTTGTACAGTCAAGGGAGGGTATTACTCTGGTATATATCTACACAGAGAAATGCAGGTTTGGGATTCTATGTTTCATGGAGTTTCCACTTTTAGCTGTCTACATTAGTTACGATTGCATTGTTCATTTGGGGGAGGGAGTGCAAAGCTGCATTTATGTCAAGGCACATAAAGAATTGTTGCTGTGTTTCTAGCATTCACCATGTCTGTGAATGCCATAATGGGTGTAGGGTTGCATGTTTGGGTCTGTTCCGTATAAATGTATGGACAATTAGTTGCTCTAGTTTCTGTGTAGACTGCTTTGCATGGCTTTATTTGGAAAACCTTTGCATACATGGCCAACACAAGCACTAAGTCTGCATGGTTACTTTAAAGCTTGTTGAATTCCTCCACCTTGTTGATTTCTTTCATTGGCATACAGTTCTGCTACATATGCTGTAATTTGCATGCCACAAATGTTTCCGTGTGCGCCACTATATGGAGTTTACTGAATCTAAAATTTGTCATGGCCGTGTGCGCATTGCACCGTGATGGGCACATGGTCAAAATTATTGTGTAGGCTTTACTGAATCCTCCTGAATGTCTAGTGTGTTCCATTCCCTAGTAGGCTTTCTTACAGTCTGAAGCAAGTAGAGTTCCTGAGCTTACGTTGTAAACAATTTCATTTACTAATGTTGTTGAATCAAGTCCCCAGCCACTATTATTCTTCCCTCAAGTGCATATCTTTCAACTGCCCAGATTTTCACTCAATGTCCAGATTTTTAGCTCATATTTTTGGTCTGTTCCTCAAAATGTGTGGTTCTCTGGCAAATCATTAAGGATTGAAGTTGCTCAATAATGAGACACGAGTTTCCAACTTCATATCCTTCAGAAAATGCATGTTCACGCAAGTGTTATTCTAGTAACGTCTATGTTTATAAAACAATATTTAAAATGAATCTGTATTTTTGGCCTTTGTCCCCTCCATTCCCCCCATTATTTTTGGCTTTGTCCAGGTCTCTTGTGCTAAGAGATTGAGAGGTATGTTCATGTGTTTCATGTGAAACCTGTACTAATTCCTCTACGTCATCAGCACTTGACTTTGGTATGTACACTCCAACAGTTATATGTTGTTTTTATCACAGTTGCACAATCTACAGTATTGATATTGTCAGTGAACTTGTAATAACCACAGGTCTCATAACAATCTTTAATCCCTATCATAACACCTCCATCTCATTTTTTATTAGAATTTCTGTTACAGTAACAGAACTTGTTTCCATTCTTGTTCTTTAACCATGTTAAACAGTAATGATAACAATACTGTAGTAATGTAGCAGAATTTCCAGTAAAATAAAAACTTTATTAGTGCTCCTAGCAATAACAACCATCGGAAATGTATCAAATGTTGCTGCCAGTGAACTGTTAAAATTTTCAACATGGCAAAAATCCTACCTTGCATTTGTCAAATATTGCAAAATATGTGCTGCAAAACATCTTTTCCTTAATTTTGACAGGTGCATGCCATCCTGTCTAAACACGTGCCCAAAATTGGGCTCAGATTCTCCACACATTTCTATTTTGTAAAACGGGGCATTTTTTTCATGCAGGTAGCTACACAAAAAATCTTTTCACAGTGACCTGAATCTCCTTTCTTTTTATGATTTGTGAAAAATCCGTCTTAACACCTGCAGAAGCTATGCTATCTAAGAGGACTGTAAATTCCCTACCAACACTCGGTCATTGTGGATGAGTGAATGAGATCATTTGTACCAACTTGAACAAAGACAATTCCATCCTTCCTAACATTAAGGCGTTTTAACGCCTTTCTCGTATCCTGTCTTTTTGCTTCTGGCAAGAGTAATGCTATCCAGTGTTGGATTTGCAGAGAAACAATTGTCAGTTCTTCTAATTGAATTTCCAATTACAAGAATATTTTTTTCTGACTAGATCTGAATAATCAATTTATTCAGTAATATCTGCTCTATTAGCTGTTACAAAGGAATGATGTTCAGCACCATTAGTCTTGTTAATCCCCCTGTTTTCATTGCCTATTACATTTGCAAGCATATGGCTCTCAACCAGCTGGCTTTGTACATCCATAGCTTTAGCCATGTTGTCATCTTCTGTCTTTCTCCTCTCTTTTTTTTTCCCTTACAGTAATGATCTTTAGTCCTTCTAGTTTGATTTCTTTCTTTTTACCTGCCTCTGCTGAATATTTGAATCCAAAATTCCAAAGTTTGTCAGTGGTATTATCTTGTTCAGTAGGGGTTGAGTGATCTTTACTGACAGTAGATACTTCCTTTACTAAATGTGGTCTGTTTGCTGTTTGCCTAACCTCATCTCCTCAGTCCAGTCATTAATATATGTAACAGCAGTTTCCCGGTCTGTGCTAATTGCACAGGTGCAATCGTCCTCAGTAAGTCTAGATTTACTACTAGTAATGGTAATTCAATCATCCAACTTTTGACATGAGGAACACTGATTACCAGTGTTATCAGGTACTGTCTTTAAATGTACATAGCATTTGGTACACTGTACAAAAAAAAAGAAATTTAATATGGTGTAATATTTATGCAAAGGAGAAAGCAAAACTAACCAATGCAAAAAGAGCAGCATCTGAGATATTTGAAGAGAAGTACAGGCAAAGGAATCTAGACATGGAAAACTTTACAATATAAAAAATAAGAAGATAAAGGGGAAAATAGAAAAGGATATTAGTAATGGAGAAGTTAAAGAAATAGAAACTGAGGTTATGGAGTATCGGCAAAATGAAAGATTCACTCTAGAAAATGTAATTCAGAAAGCACCCCAACAGAATACAGCAGTAGATATCCAAATTAGGGGAAAACCAGTGGAATGGGAAGCAGTTGATCAGGTGCCATATGAACATATTTTGTAGCCTTCCACAGGAAACCAGTATAAACGTTTACTTGAAGCTGGACAGCAAGGGAAGGAACAGGAAATTCTTGTTAATAATTTTTTATTGTGTTTTCCATAAATATAGATATTAACAATAAAACCAAAATATAATATGCAAAAACAAAGTCCATAACAGATACAATTTCATAGGTTTTTTTTACATTTTATCTAAAAGTTTACTAAGTTTTAACCATGATAATTTTGTGTGTAACATTTGTAGTTTTTGAGGCAACCATTTGTATTTTCCTATTACATACAATCTTAACTAATGAAATGAAGTCTTTAAATGAGAGGACTTCTTTACTCTTCCAATTTAGAGTGATAATCTTCCTTGCAATTGCGAGAAGAGACCAGAGAAGGTGCACTTGGAATACAAGTTGGTAATGGTGCATTATTAATAATTCACATTTGTCTGACCACAATGCTTTTTGGAAATTTCTAAAGTCAAACCAGAATGTGATTACTATGTTACAATTTAAAAACATATGAACCCAGTCTGCATCTAATCTTTCATCACATCTTCAGCATTCAACAATATCTTTATGCCCTATCAAGACCACTTTGTGAGGTGTAAGAAAAGGCCTATGTATATATTTGCAAGTAAAGATTTTCCAGGAAGGAGAGGACGTTGTGTTATTAATAGACTTTAATGTTAAAGGTTTTTCTTTTTCAGAAAAGCTATTTCTGTTAACTTTTGTTGGAAAGTTCCAGAAGGATCCAGCTTGGATTTGAAGATCATTTCTCAGAATTGTATAGATCCTTGACAAAGATATATTATTATTACTATTCAATGTATTTAACTCACAAAATAGGGTTAATATTTTTGGTAATGCACTTAAATCTGAATTCAAGAACATTCTTAATTCATTAGAGATATATTCTCTGAATATTATTATATTTAGCCAATTAGGATTTATATTGTATCTAGCTATAAGGAAATTAAAGTTGTGAGTATTGTCATTTAAAAACTAATGCCAGAATTCCAGACCATTTTCTTTCATTTCTTTTATTTTATGTATATTGAAAGAGTCTAGACATCTTTTTGTATAAGCCGTAGGAAGTATTATAAATGATGCATTTTTGAAGATGTCCTTGCTTACGCATCTTCTTGAAATTTATTTAAAATTTAGTTGACAAAAGGAGTGAAGTTGGTGTTTTTATTTATACTGTATACAAAATCTTACATGATTAAAATATTTTGTTATTGTCTGGGAGGAAATTATAATCATAATAATGGGATTATTATATAAAAGAATGATTTTGTTTATATTTTTCCAATTAGAAACATACTTGGTGTTTAACCATTGGCACATAACATTAAAGATAACTGATTCTGCATACAATTCAATATTTGGGAATGCTATTCCCACTTCATTCCAACCTTTGTAGTGCCACATAAAATCTATTCTCGTTTTTTGAGGATGCCATAAAAATGTAATCAATAAGGAATTTTAGTTTTTTTAAAGGAGAAACTAGTATTTGTAAAAAAAAAAAATAATATTTTTGGTAATATAATCATCTTTATCAAGGATAATTTTTCTGCCATGGTGAAAATCACTTTGCTCCAGTTTTCCAAATGTATTTTAATCATGTGTAATACATTTTTGTAGTTTATTCTAATAGATTTGTTCCAATTAGGTTTTATGGTTACATCTAAGTATTTAAGTTTATCATTTGCCCAATTAAATTCATTGAGATTTCAAGACTGAGTTTATTTTTTTGTTTATTAACAATGTTTCAGTTTTTATTAAAACAAATAACCGGTAAGCGCTTTCATTCACAAAGAACTTCTTCAGACCTGGTTGTCACACATACAAAATTCACATTTATATTTATAGTTTGCTCAAGTCACATGACCCAAAACATTAGCAGTGTTTTAACCCTTTCTTAAATAATACTGTTTTAAAGTTTTACATATCATTCATACCTGGATCTGCACCTGTGTTTAGCCTCACTTGCCAAGCATATTCTTTCCAGTTTAAATCCACTGCTGAATCCCATCTCTTGTCTGCATTTAAAACTTGGTCAATAACAGTAAAACTAAAACCCACTTTAACTCTGTTATGACAGTTAACAACATAAATCTTTAGCATAAAAAACGGAACTGGAGTCCTTCAGGCCTTTTTGATTAGGTTACTCTTATTTCATCTTTTCTTCTAATGCAGCTATAGGTATGGTTAGTAAAGCACTCAGATTAAGAAATATTCCATCTACAAAGGATGTAAAATACTACAGGATGGGATAAACATCTGGTGGAGAAATAACATGCTTCATTCTTAATGTTACCAGATGTAGTACCATCAGTTTTCAAACTGAGGAAAATATGCACTTTAAATGCAACATTAAAAAGGAATCATTATATAGAAATAGTGAAATAAGTTTTAGAGCTTCCACTAACCAAGCTTGCTACTGCGGATCTGGTGGGTTTTCCAGCTTCAAAACAACCAAAGCAAGCACCAAGTCATAGCATGTGAAAGAAACATTCATAACTTTTTTTTTCTCCCTTTCCCTCTCCCTTCCTCTCTCCCTTCTCTTTTCCTTACCTCTGTCAGAGCTCTCCATTTTTAAATAAGATTCCAATGTAACTAAGCACTTTAATATTGTAAGCACAATACAGAGATATAACGCTATTATGAAAGGTCTATCTTGACAAAATATCTTCTTTTCTGTCCTTCTCTTCTCCTCTTCCCTCTTGTTTTTAAATACAAAGTCTTACTATTTGCTTTGTTCGCTGCAGAAAAGATCATGTGAAGTAATTTACTTCATTTGGTCTTCAACCTGTGGGTTACGGATCTGTATCGGATCCAAGCCGGCAGCTTTTACTAGCATCACCTCCAAGCTCCAAACTCCTCCCCTAACCCATAATACCCCTCCACTAACTTCCATCCCCATCTTGTTTGCAAAGAATAGCTTATGCATCGTGATCTCTTGAGCTCCAGTTTAGTCAAGTGGGTAAAACCTTTTTGAGTATCTTTTTTCTTCAGAATTTTGTTAGTGTTAGTATAGGTCCCCTTTCTCCGCCCCTCACTTGGTGTGTTGAGCTATAGGATAGTTAAAGTAGTTTGTACTGTTGTGTAGATAGTAGCGTCCTCCCTCAGTGTTTTCTGTGTAGTGGTGTGTGTGTGTGTGTGTGTGTGTGTGTGTGTGTGTGTGTGTGTGTGTGTGTCAGTTAGAAAGAAACTGCCTTTTTTCTTAAGTTATCTTTCTACTGAGATAGTATGGCTGAGGTCAGATAGTATGGCTGAGGTCAGAGTCTGTGGCCTCAGTGAGGTTCACCCGGTCCTGGTCTGACATGTATCTGGATAAAATGATGAGGTTATCAGTACTTTCATCCAGATGGGGGTCTTGCCAGCCCCCCCCCTCCCTCAGGAGGGGGGAGCTCGCTTCCTTTTTTCCAACCTATATCTCCTTCTCCAATCCAACCTTTGGTTTTGGAGTATTCGGATCCGAGGTTGTCTTTGGTGAGGGGGTCGGCGCCAACGGTACCTGCTTTCTCAATGCCAACAGCTGCCTGGAGCATATTGAATCTGACCAGCACAGATCAGAGCCGCTCTGAGCAGTAGCTTGGGTGTCAGATCCAAGGGAGCGGAACCCTTTTCTTCAGCTCCAACTTTGTTGGGCCAGGTTCCCTCCCTCGGAGCTCCGTCCACCTCGGGCACGGCTCTGGTTCTCTTATCAGACCCGGGGTTACCGGCCTCCTTATTGGTTTCTCAGGAGGTTCGCTCTTCAGCATTCAACGTGGTAGAAAGGGTTCTCTCCGCTGGATCGAGATCCCTGACTGCCCCCTTGGACTCCAACCAGATGTCCTCAGCTCTGTTTACGGTCCTCATCATTTTACCAGAGGGACAGCCTGTGCTCAAAGAGCCCCAGACGGTTCCACCCGAGCAAGAAGTGGATTGCGAACTCCCCCCCCCCCCCCCTGGAGAGCCCCACCAGAGAGGTACCTCACAAGCATACGTGCAAGAGGAGGTACTTGGACTCCCCCGAGTCCCCTCATCAAGGACACTGACTTGGATGATGGAGAAGGTTCCCCTAGGTCACCTCCCAAAGATGTCTCCTTTGGAGGCATCATGGAAATCCTGTGCCAACGGGGAGGTTGGTCTGCCCCCAAACCTTCAGATGAGTCCATGTTCCTGGAGGCTTTCGGCACAAGCCCATCTACTTCCTGGGTGCCTCCTCCTGTGGATCCTTTGGTGGATCTGGTCACCTTGTGGACATGGAAGGAACCGGACACCATGGAACCTATCCCAAAAAGACTGGATAAGATCTTAAGCCCCCCCCCCCCATAGACAGACCAGCATGGAACAAGGGCTCCCCCTATGACGCCATGATGGTAGCAGCAGCCACTAAGAAGGAACTTGCTCAGGAAAGTTCCTCGGTCCATCCTCCTGACCAAGAGTCACGGATGATGGACCGCCTAGGGAAGCGGGTTTATGCTTCAGCTACCTTTTCTATTAGGGCACTTAACTACCTGGCCCATGTCACCAGACACCTACCCGACCTGGTAAAGTAGCTGGAGTAGTCTTCCCCCCAAGTTCATGTCGCTGGAGGACAAGGCTTCATTCTCCGTGAGGATGGCCACTTTAAAAGCAGTATCTAACACGTCCATGCGACTCCTTTTCACATGCTACAGAAGGAGCGGCTAGGGTGGCTGGGTCCGGCATATCCATGAGGCGCAACGCCTGGCTCCGGTTATGTCAATTTTCCAAACCCTTCAAGGCATCCTTTGCCAATGCCCCTTATGACTCTACACTCTTTGGTAAGACCGTCTAAGAGACATTAGTCCAGAATGAAAAGGACTGGAAGGCACTGTCTGCCGTCGGGATCCGCTTCTCTAACCCTCAGTGGTCCTTTTCCCGGAACTAAAGAGGGCAAAAGAAGATGTGGTTCTGGAAGTCACAGTATTCCCGGAACACTCTGGGCTCTTTTTCCCCCAGAGGCAGAGTGGGACAGAATGGACGCTGGCCCAGAGGCAGAGGGGGTCCAAGGAACTTTGGGTCTTAGGAACCTTTCTCGGATGGACCCAGGCAGCAACCCTGAGGGATTGCCCTACTGCTCTACTCTGGAGGCAGTTGGGACGATTGTCCTTGCACCTAGCGGCATGCGAGTCCATAACAACGGAATGCTGGGTGCTTCAAATCCTATCCAGAGGATACTCTATCCCCTTCGTGGGTTCCCCCAAATCTCCCAGACACCTGCCGGATGTACCACCCATGCAAAGGGAGGCAGCAGCACAGAAAATTTCCAAGTTGCTGGAAAAACGAGCCATTGAAACCGTCCCCCCAGATCAGTCCAGATCGGGCTTCTACTCTAGGTTATTTTTGGTGCCAAAGAAAACGAGGGACTTATCTTGGACCTGTCAGTTGCCAAAGAGAAGATGTCCTTCAAGGATGCATCTGCAGTCTTTACAAATGGGTTGTCCTGTCGTCAGGCAGCCCTTCGGTCGGCCGGATTCCAAAGTCTGGGTCTGGCTTCGGCTGGTGTCGCACTTCACCCGACGTCATTGCGGCGGTTTTTCGGGTATAAAGGCATCAGCCGACACCATTTTCCTCAGTCTTTCTTGCCGCGTGGCGCCCGAAGCAGAAGCTGTTCGCAAGTGCCGGTCGGTCAGATCCAGAGATTACTACTACCGAATACTACTTCGAAGACTTCTATAAAGCTAAGTACCCCGTTGGGGACTCTTTCTTGCCTCAGCCGATGTCAGAGAAAGTTAATAACTGTTTATCTTGTGGGAAACAAATACCTCATAAAGATTTCCACTCCTATTGCATACATTGTTTAGGCCCAGACCACGACGTAGCATCTTGTCTAGCCTGTGCTTCTTTTAACCGGCGGACGCTTAGACGTCGATCGGACTTTGCTGAACAGATTTTTGGCTCCGATTTTGCCTACATTATGCCGTCGGATCCTCCGACTACGCAAATAACCAAGAAACGCAGAGAAAAGGACCGACACTCGCGGTCCACGGTTTCGGCCGAAACCGCGGTTAAGCAAACCACGAGTGTCTCTGTTTCGGCCGAAGCCAAGCAAGCGGTTCTTTCTTCAGCCGATAACTTGCCTTCTAACGAGGCCTCTTCTAACCTGGTAGAAACGGCTTCTGAAATCCAACCTTCTGTTGCGGTTTCACAGGATTTATCAGACACCATCCCCCTGGATATTTCTACCCCTGCACGTGGAGCTGCTAGGCCTCCTCCAGCTATGTCTATTAAGGCCTTTGCCAGGGCTAAAGCAGCCAAAGCATCAAAACCTGTGCCTGCCAAGTCCACCTCTCACAGGCCCAGCACCAGCTCCCATATGCTTTCTTTGGCTGAGGATCTCATCTCTTTAATTCGTGGAGCCCAGCCTCATCCAGATAGGGTCTCTCTCCCTCCTCCAGAAAAGAGGCCTAGAGCAGAGCCCCCTGAGCCAGTATCCGCAGATGATTCCTCTGATGACTCAGAACATACAGACCCTCCTGAGGCTTCTTATTCTCCTTACGAAGACTCTGATGCTGAGGAGTCCATCCCTTCAGCCTCTCCTCCTGAGGAATTTTCCTTTGGGGAAACTTTGCATGCTATGAGGGAACAATTTCAGTGGCAGGGCCAAGATTTCTCAGACTCTAGAAAAAGGCTTAGGACCTTTCTACATTTGCCACAGCATAGGCCTTTAGCTATACCTCCAGTTCTTTCTGTTGTTGATGATGCATTTAATGATGCTTGCACTGCTCCTGATACTTTACCTCCGCCCTGCTAAGCCCGATAGGTACTACAGGGTCCCGGACACTCATCACCACTTATATAAGGCTCCTTTGCAGATCCAGAGACTATCTCCCAGGGTCCAAAAGCTGTAGCAGCTACTTCCTCTAAAACCCCTCCCTCTGAAAGGGAATCCAGGTCCTTAGAGAGATGGGGTAAAAAGTTTACACCTCTGCTACTTTGTCAGCTAGAGCTTTGAACTGCCAATTTCATATGATTCAATATCAAGAGTTTATGCTTGACCAGTTGACTAAAAATCTGTCCTCTGAAGAATCTTTAGATAAAAGTATGTTCAAGAAATGGTACATAACATACAGCAGGTTAGTAACCATTCTTTAAAATGTGGCTATGATGCACTGGAGGCTTCCTTTAGATCAGCCATGACAGGCACAGTTATCAGGAGGCATGCATGGTTGAAAGAACAGGCATTACCAGACCATGTCAAATCTAAGCTTTTGGATGCACCTATGGACAAGGTCAATTTATTTGGTTCTCCTGCACAGCAGGTACTAAAAAAGATGGAAGAGAAAGCAAAATCTGTGCAAACAGTGAAAGATTTCTTGCAAGTTCAACCTCCAAGGTTTAGCCGGAACTGGCCCTCCAAGAATTGGTCCTTTCCAGACTCCTCTAAGGCACAAAGAGGCAGGAATAGGCGCTCTAGAGGCAGAAACCAATCCTGGGGTGCCTACAGGGGTCGCCAGTGGCAGGGTAACAACCAACGAGGCACGGATACAGCCACCACCACTACAACAACTCAATCACAGTGACTTGGCGGTGGCACCGCCTACCAGGGAACAACTAGAAGCACCTTTAGGCGGAAAGCTAACCTTATTTTCAAAAAAACTGGCACTGCATTACAAGAGAAAAATGGATTTTGCAAACTATAGACCAAGGTTACAGATTCCACTTCCATACTCTACCAGGAAAGAGAGGAATGCCGAACCTACCACCTACTCAAAGGACAGAAGCTCTAAAACAAATATCTCAATTATTAGAAATGAGAGCTGTGGAGAAGGTACCATCTATGGAGCAAGGAAAGGGATTTTACTCCAGACTCTTCCTGGTACCAAGAAAAGAAAACAAATGGAGGCCTATTCTAGATCTGTCCGCTTTAAACACATTCCTCATTGTTCCAAAATTCGAAATGCTGACCCTACAGCAGCTTCTTCCCATGCTGGGCAAGGAGTCTTGGCTGGTAACTCTAGATCTCAAGGAGGCATACCTGCACGTCCCCATAAGACCAATTTGCAGAAGATACCTCAGATTTCTTGCAGGATCAGAGCATTAGCAATTCTCAGCATTGCCCTTTGGCTTATCTACTGTGCCCAGAGTGTTCACGAAATGCCTGGCATCAGTAATCGCTCATTGCAGACTTCAGGGGATTCAAATCTATCCCTACCTGGACGACTGCCTGATACAAGCGGACAACAAAAACAAACTATCAGAAGACTTACAAAGAGTCATCTACCTGCTGCAAGCCCTGGGATATACAGTCAATACAAAAAAGTCAAGGCTGATTCCATCCCAAAGAATAACCTTTCTGGGTGCAGAACTGGACACATCAAAACAAATGGCATTTCTAACTACAGAAAAGAAAGAGCAACTTCCTCTCTACTTCTTGGCATTAACAAAGCAGAACCATTTAACTGCAAGAAAAGTGCTACAAGCTCTAGGCTTCATGGCATCCTGCATAATACTGGTCCCTCATGCCAGGCTGCATATGAGAAAGCTACAGTGGTACCTAAAAAATTTGTGGTACCAGCACAGCCTAGAAACCAAAATTCCAATGATCCCATGCCTGAAGCAAGAGTTCCTATGGTGGGCTCAGGCCTGCCAATCAAACACAGGATTACCCTTCTGCAAAAGTCAACCAAGACAAACCATCACAACAGATGCCTCAGACCTCGGTTGGGGGGCACACATGATGGACAAGTGCATTCAAGGCCTATGGACTCAAGACCAGCTACATCTGCACATAAATCTAAAAGAAATGATGGCAGTGAAATTGGCAATCCAGGCATTCAGACCATTTCTCCAAGAAGGCCAGTTGATGATAAGGACAGACAACACCACAGTTATGTGGTACATCAACAAACAGGGAGGCACACATTCATACCCTCTATGCCGGCTGGCACTGGACCTATGGGATGTGGCTCTGAGCTACAACATTCAGTTACAGGCAATTTATGTACCAGGGAAGGAAAACATTCTAGCAGACATATTAAGCAGAACTACAACAGATGCCCACGAATGGATGCTGCATCCGGACATCTTCAAAACCATCACAAGAGAATGGGGATTACCACAAATAGACTTGTTTGCATCCCCATTCAATCATCAGTTGAAGAAATTCTGCACAAGGACTTACCACCCACTTGCTTGGAAGGTGGACTCCCTATCTTTCAGTTGGAAAAGCCTGACAGCATACGCCTTCCCTCCACTTCTTTTGATGCACAAGGTGCTTCTGAAAATCAAAGAGGAACGTCCGAGGATCATTCTGATAGCCCCAGACTGGCCAAGACAACATTGGTATCCACTGTTGAGGAGCATGTCCCGGGAACAAATATGGACACTGCCCCTGATCCCATTACTGCTAACACAGAACAACTACAACATCCTGCATCCAAACCTAAAAACTCTGCAGCTAACTGCCTGGAACATTACATAACAGCAATTAACCCAAATTTATCCCAAAGGGTTAAAGACATAATCCTGGAGGCTCAGACCTTCAACAAGAAAGAATTATGCAGCAAAATGGAAAAGATATCTCATCTGGAGTACTGCAAAAGGGCAAGAGGTGACACTGGTGAACATAGCCAACATCCTGGAGTATCTGGCGGAGCTCTTCCATTCAGGCCTGTCCTACTCTTCCATCAAGATACATGCATCAGCTATTTCAGCAGAGTACAGCTTGGATCCTCCTGTCTTCTCGCATCCTCTGCTCAGACAGTTTCTGAGAGGAATTAAAAATGTGAAACCTCCCAGGAAACCTCCATTGCCAGCATGGGACTTGAACTTTGTGTTAGAAAAACTGACTCTTCCTCCTTTCGAACCAGCAGCAACAGCAGAATTACAATACTTATCCTGGAAGACTGCTTTCCTGCTGGCAATAACTTCAGCAAGAAGGGTCTCGGAACTACAGGCATTAATGGCAGTGCAACCCTTCCTAATCTTCCATCAAGACAGAGTGTCCATGAGAACAAATCCTACATTTATGCCTAAGGTGGTATCCAGAGTGAATTTAAATCAGGCTATCCACCTTCCTACATTCTTCCCCAACCCACAGAACAGGGGAGAAAGGCTCTTACATACCTTGGATGTGCACAGACAATTGCGCTACTACCTGGACAGGACAAAAAACAATAGAAAAACTGACCAGCTCCTGGTAGCATATGCAACAGGAAAGGAAGGAAATCCAATTTCTAAACAGACAATCTCCAAATGGATAGGAAATTGCATTAGATTTTGTTACTCCTACCATGGAAAGAAAACTCCAGAGAACATCAGGCCTCACTCCACAAGGGCTACAGCCACTACCACAGCTTTCTTACGAGGAGTGGCTACCAAGGACATTATAGAGGCTGCTACTTGGACCTCCGTGCATACATTTGCCAAGCATTATAACTTACCTCTATACTCTAGATCCCGTGCTGGTTTTGCCACTGCTGTTTTGCAAGGGATCCTAACTACACCATAATCTCTTCTCATTTCCTCCTCCCCTAGTTTAGCTATGGTATTCTACCCATTTATGAAGACTGCAGATGCATCCTTGAAGGACATAGTACAGTTTTGTACCTACCATAAATGTAGATGTCCGAGAGGAATGCATCTGCAGTCAGGATTACCCACCCTCCTTCCCCTCTGAGGTACTCCTAGGGTATTTGCCAATCTTCAGCTAGCTTGGGGATCTATTATGGTGTATTTGTTTGTATATATGTACATACATGCTTATTTTATGTGTTTGCTCTCTACTATTTGGAAACTTTGGCATTTATCCAAATTTAGCCATCCAAGAGGGCACCTGGCATCTGGGGCAAGAAACACTGAGGAAAATGGCGTCGGCTGGTGCCTTTATACCCGAAAAACTGCCGCAATGACGTCGGGTGAAGTGCGACACCAGCCGAAGCCAGACCCAGACTTTGGAATCCGGCCGACCGAAGGGCTGCCTGACGACAGGACAACCCATTTGTAAAGACTGCAGATGCATTCCTCTCGGACATCTACATTTATGGTAGGTACAAAACTGTACTTTCTGGATGGTCACATTACAGTCCATCATGCCATACCTGCAAGAGAGCGACTGGATGTGCTCGTTAGACCTCCAGGATGCTTACTATCATATAAAAATGCACAGAAGCTCCAGGAGGTTCTTCTGCTTCTGGCTAGGAGTCCATCATTACCAATTTTGAGCCATACCCTTTGGTCTCACCACAGCCCCCAGGGTGTTTTCCAAAGTGATAACAGTGGTAGCAGCTTACCTGAGGCTTCAGGGGATTCAGGTCTATCTGTACCTGGATGATTGGCTCCTCACTGCTCCCACCAGGCGTCTACTCTCCCAAACCAGGGATTATTTCCTGACTCTTGCCCTGCATTTGGGGATCACAGTCAACACATCCAGAGCTCTCGTAGATCCTGTACAAGTGATAGACTACATTGGTGCCAGGATAGATACTCTTCAGTGCAAAATCTCTTTACCTCCTAGAGAGTTCAGAACTTGAGGATGCATGTCTCCCTTATCTACCAGTCTCATCTGCCAATGGCGGAATCGGTGTTGAGGGCCTTAGGCTGGATGGCGGCGACCATAACTCTTCTCCCATGTGCTCAGTTACACATGAGAAGTCTACAGTGGACTCTAGCTGTTCAATGGTCCCTGTTGGAACTGCCATTGACGTATCCAATTCAACTCAGTCGAGTCTGTCTGTCGTCCCTCATATGGTGGATGTGCTCTCCGGACATTTTGGAGGGATGACCTTTTGTTCCAATCCCAGCCCAAGCCACAGTGACCACGGACGCCTCCCAACTCAGGTGGGGGCCATTGTTTGGGCAGGGCAGTCCAAGGCCTGTGGCTCCCCATAGAGACCAGCTTGCACATAAATGTCCTAGAGATGAGGGCGGTCCTTCTAGCGTTGTAGCGTTGCAGACCCTTCATGCCTTTCTTCATCTGGGAACGATTGCTATTCAGTCAGACATGTCAGTGGTCTGGTATATCAACAAACAGGGAGGGACTAGATCTTACCCCCTTTGTCATGAGGCCATGAGTGTGGGAATGGGCGATTTCCACGGGTCGCTTTCTCATTGCAACGCACATTCCAGGATGGTCCAACATCCTAGCGGACAGGCTAAGTCGAACCATTCTGATGCCTAATGAGTGGTTTCTGAATCTGTCAGTAGCAGAACAGATATTCAGCAAGTGGAGTCAATCTTGCTTCCATCTCTTCGCATCTCCTTCCAACACGAAGTGCAGCAAGTTTTTTTGCTCTGAACCCCCTGCCGGGGGAGTCCCCAAGAGACGCTCTAGTTCATGCTTGGCCTCTCTGTCTTCTGTATGCTTACCCGCCAGTACCTCTCATTCAGAGCTTTCTACAGTAAGCTCGACTGGGGAGCAAAGTGATCCACATTGCCCCGTTCTGGCCTCGCCAGGTATGGTTTCCCTCCCTTTGGTCTCACCTTCTGGCTCCGCCTTGGATCCTAGATCCCATTCAGAATTTAATTTCACACCCTTCGGGGGTGCCTCATCTGAATGTGAACAGCCTGAAGCTCAGAGCTTGGCTGCTCCAGTTCCTGTGATTGCTAGGACTCCTGGCCTATCCTCCTCGGATCTATTTTGGTGGCTGCTCAGAAGTCTTCAACCAGGAAGGTTTATCGCAACAAGTGGAAATGTTTTTCCTTTTGGACCTGTCGAAGGAGTTTAGACCCTTTCACGGCTCCTATTTCTGCCATTCTTGATTTTCTGGCTGATATTTTTCAACATAGAGCTAGTTCTTCTACTGTCAAAGTTCAGTTGGCTGCCATCTCTCATTTTCATGTGGGCAAGAATTTTGCCTCTTTAACCTCTTTGAGACTGTGTAAAGCCTTTATCAAAGGTACCTTTTTGTTATGCCCCCCCCCCCGGTCAAAGATCTTGTTTCCCCATGGGACCTTTACTATGGTTCTTCAAACTTTGGTCGCTCTGCCTTTCGAGCCTGCCGCAACTACATATCTGAATTTTTTATCTTGGAGAACAGCTTTTCTGGTGGCTATTACCTCTGCAAAAAGGATTTCAGAATTACAGGCCTTGTCCATCAAAATTCCTTACATGATTTTTCACAAAGATAGGGTTTCCCTTCGAACCAATCCATCCTTTCGTCCTAAGGTGGCATCACCAGTCAGTATCAATCAGACCATCAATTTGCTATGTTTTTTCTTAATTTTACTAGCTAACAAGATGGAATACAAACTCCACATGTTGTATGTTCATAGCCGGGTACGATTCTATTTACACAGGACAAAAAATATCCGTAAATTTGATCAATTGTTAGGTTCCCTAAAAAGGGTTTATAGAAGGATACAATCTCCAAGGTCACTATAGCTAGATGGATTTCTTCATGCATCCTGCAGGTCTATAAGGACAGAGGCATGTCTCCTCCAGGTTAGGCGAAAGCTCATTCCACTAGGTCCATGGCTACATCTGCGGTCTTTTGGTCTAGAGTGTCTTTGGATGATATTTGTTGTGCAGCTACTTGGTCCTCATCTCATACATTTATTTCTCATTACAAATTGGATTTGAATTCCAGAAGTAGAACATCCTTTGGTTCCGCGGTGCTCCAGAATATCCTTCCATGAGGACCTCCCAGGAGTTTAGTAGCTGGGGAGTCTGTCCCTTAGGTTGAAGACCAAATGAAGTAAACTATTTCGGATAAAGAAGTTACGTACTCACAATAACGTTCCATCTGAGTAGTTGTACTTCATTTGTCTTCAACCATCCCTCCCTCCTTCCCCCGGACCTTGGCGTATGATCAGCCTACAAGCTGCAGTATAGGTCACAAAAAACATTTTCAGTTCGGGTTGTCAGTATAAGGTTCAGCAAACTCGATCTGGGAATGGAAGGCAGTGGAGGAGTATTATGAGTAAGGGGAGGAGTTTGGAGCTCGGAGCTGATGCTAGTAGAAGTTGCTGGCTATACAGATCTGTAACCCACAGGTTGAATACAAATGAAGTACAACTACTCAGAACGTTATGGTGAGTACATAACTTCTTTTTCTTTGCTGTTGTGTGTGTATTAGTTCATCAGGCTGAGCTATAGGTTAAAGGTCCCGTAATGTGACTGATACACACAGTCTACCAGTTTTTGTTATGCCTCGAGCCACATATCACTGTGTATGTTTAATTATTGCTAGATTGATTATTGCTAGATCTGACATGCCACTACCTCACTATATGCTGCTAATATTGTAACAATACAATATGCTTAAGAGCAGGCCTTGCTCACTGATTACTGGTATTACTGAACTTTTGTTAACCTATAAGTTGTTTATCAGCTTAAAAGATGTTTACCAGAATGTGGGGATTTCAAGGAGGAACTACATCACAAGTTTGTGAGCTAACTGTTCTTTGAAAAAGGGAAGTAAGGCATAAGACCAGACATTACAAGACTTGTTTATTAATATGTCATTAGCTAAACCTGTTGACCCTATTGTTTGTTCAAGACTATAAAAAGCTCAAAGGCTAAAATGAAAATCATCCTCATCATCATCCGGATTTGATCACAGCACCAGCCTGAACTGAGCTTAGAGCCATTTTGCCAGTGTCGGCCTTGCCTTGACTGAACAGATAGCTGCACTGGATAGGATTAAAGTCTCCCTATCAGTGGCAAAGATGATTTTGTTTATGCATATGCTTGTAAGTACATGATCTATTAGTTTTTCTGTTTATTTAGTATTAGTTTTACTGTTTATTTAGTAATTTTTTGTTTAATAAATTGTTAAGTTTGAGCCTTGGTGTCTTGTGTCATTTTTAATTCTCTCTTAACCTCAGACTTTAAAGTAACTGACTAGTTCACATAATACGTCAACTCGCTCTGTCACAAGCCTTTCCAGCGGCAAATAATGTGATTCTCCCTTTGCCGCAATGGAACTCAGAGGGTGAAGCTTTTCAGAGGTTCTAGTGGCTTATTTGAATGTAAAATGATTACTAATCTGCCACTCGTGCCAAAGGAAGCGGGAACACCACCACCACCATGGAGAAAACATAAGTAAATTAAAAAAAAAAAAAAAAAAAAAAACAGACAAAAAAGAAAACATGTTAATAAATCATCATGGGGCCATTCATATAATGGGAAGCACAATTAAAGCAAAACAGTCTTCCCATCCTTATTATTTCGCCCTCCCCCCACTAAAATAAAAGTAAATTACATTCCTAGCATTCCACTTTATGTACAATGTACAAACAGTCAGTTTACTACCATAAAGACATATATCTAGTACCTCGCTTCTGCTACAACAATTACAGGCATTTAAATGTTATTTGTTTCTTCTTCAAAATAAGATAGAATATGTTTATAGAAAGCTCAAACTGTAGAAATGATTATAAAACAGAAAAAGATACTACATGTAGTATCCTTTGTTATAAAGTTTGGAAAAACTATAAGCCAATAATTGTATTACTTAGAGAATTTAATATAAATAAATGTAATGCAAAGAAAATACAACTATTTCAAAAGGAAGTGTTCGCCTAAACAACTGTCTAATCTCATAATTGTATTTAGTTTAAGATATTATCTTAACACTAACAATTTATATATGGGAACAAGTAAAAGAGCCTATTAAGGTTCTATGAAGTATGAAAGGCAGTTGGGCATTAGTGAAGGAGGAAAAAAAGAAAAAAATGAAAGTTATTTACGTTTACTATAATGATAAGAAGTCATACCTTAATTGCAGTACTTGTAGTCCATGTACTGAAGGAAATGTTCTTGTTAATAGTAGCACTGTAAGTAAGCTGTAAATTATTTGTCTCTCACTGGAGTTTGAAGCACCTTTAGCAGTTTGTCTTTTCAGGCCAGGCAAGGAGAGATCCATGTCTTCAAATTTATCTAAGAAGTTGCCTTTTTTTTTGTTTTTTTTTACGAAGTCCATTGTTTCTTCAGAGTTGTTAAAACTTTCTGTCTTTCAGGAAGAAAGCTTTTTCTTCTGGCAGGGTATAAAATCTGTGCTTTAATGTAAACCTTTTTTTTTTTTTTTTTTTAATTTTTTGATGAGGGGGAAAGCAGGCTTTTATTTTTGCTATCACAGTGGAGGTGTAATCATTATCAAACCTGATTTTCTTCCCATTAACTGGAACTGGATTTTGTTACCACGCAGTTTAGTACTAAGTCTTTGTCTTGTGTTGAATTTCACTATAATGTATCTTGGGCATGATGGGTTTTTGGAAAGGGAAATGCTTGACAAGGACCTATGGGCTCTCTCAATCCCAAATGATAAGGCTTCAGGAAGATTTAGTGCTTTAGGGAGCCAGTCATTTAGAAAATTAATTCTATTATTTCCCACCATTTTCTCTGGAATTACATATATTCTGATGTTGTTTCTTCGAGATCTACACTCCAAATCATTCATTTTTTTCCTAATAATAGATTGTTTTGCTTCAGTAAGAAATATGTTATTTTCATTCTCCGTTTGTCTTCCATCTATTTCATTAACAGATTCTTCTATTGCAGCTATTTGATCAGGGTGCTTTGTAACAATTTCTTTCAAGACATCAATCTGTTTCTTATTTTCTTTTTTCATATTCTCCATAATTTTCTCCATATTCATTTTTAATGAAAAATCTTGGATGTTGGCAATAATTGTTTGTAGTTCCTTTATCATGGAACTGTCTTGTATAGAAGCCTTTGAATGACTCGTATCAGTTCTTGTCTTTTTCTGTGCTAATCTGTAGAACTTCTGACAGGAACTGTCTTCAGAAAAAAAAAAGATTTTAAAGTTGAAAATTTTTAAAATTGTATATCCTCTGTATTAAGGTAAAACTTCGAAGACTTTTACTTCTAATAATTATGTGTTAAGATGTTAAAATCCTGCCAGAAAAAAAAAATCTTTTAAGGCAGAGCAGTGATACTGTGCTGCTATCTAGTTGACATCCTTGGCCACGCCCCAGAACTGTGGAAACTGTGACTCGGTCAATGTTGAGGAGTGATAGGCCAGTGAGTTCCCATATGACAGAGCAGCGGATGGCACAGGATGAAATTGAAGAGAATGTGCCACATGGAGATGTTATAGAATGCCCGCAGGAAATGGAAAACAAAAATGTGCTCCGAGTTTAGAAGAAAATGAGGTAAGAGAAGTTTTGCTTGATTTAATAGAGATAAATAGACATATTAAAATCAATGAATGAAATAGACTGCAGAAGGTCAGTAAAATCCAAAAAGTCATAAGTTTGATAAACAAATGAATATGTTAATTACGACTGTCTATAGAGATCCATCCGATATAACAGAAGTAAACAAGACTATATTGCTGTGCAGTTAAAGTAGTAACTGATGAAGTTTTACCACAAAAACACAGGGTAGTAAGGGAAAGGAGGGGGCAAAATTGAATACCATTGTGGAAGTATCGAGTAGAGAAAACTATAAAACAAGCCGAAAAGTGTTGCTGTTAGAAGAATAAAAAAAATACCAAGATGCAATAAACGCAATGTGCAGTATTAGAACAGACCAGGCTCTGTCATGCACTTTCACAAATAAACTAAAAATCTCAGCATAGGCAGAAAAGCTTAGAAAGATGCACAGATAAATATAAAGGAAAAGTACAAAATAAGTATTTTATTGATGACCCAAAAAAGTTTTGACAGAGAATTGGGAAATGAGGTGAAAGGAATTGAAAGACTACCAAAAAAGAAGTAGAAGATGCATTTTGGAGAAGTTTCTTTGAAGATCCTGTGGAGCATAACAAAGATGCTAAATGGATAAAATAAGTAAAAGAAGAAGAAGTTTAAAGTTACACAATATGAAATGGGATGAAGTAACAGCCAGAGAGATTAAAACAAAGTTAAGAAAAGCCTATAATTGGAAAACCCTAGGCTCAGATACAGTAACTAACCTCTGGTTAAAAGTATTAACATCTTTGCATGAGGATTTAGCTATGAATAAGAACTATTTATATGTGTACCCCAAACAGACACCAATCTGGCTAACAACAAGAAAAACAATGCTGCTACTTGAGTTAACCTGCAAGCTAACCTAAAAACTATAGACCAATAACTTGCCTTCCAACGACTTATAAACTGTACACTGGTATTGATGCCGATAGAGTTTATAGTCATTTAGAAGAAAACTCTATTATGGCAGTAGAACAAAAGGGCAATGAGTCATATGGAACAAAGGATCATTTGATGTTGGTCATAGTGGGGAACTTAAGGGGAAGAATCTAAGTATGGTCAGGATTGACTACAAAAAAGCATTTGAGAGTATCCCACATTCATGGATAAAAAAAATGCTTAAAATTGTACAAGATACACCCCACACTGACAGATTAAATTAAAGTGACCACGAAACAGTGGCAGACCACTTTGCAGTTAAGCCATGATAAAGGACAAATTATTATTCCAGTTATAAAAAATTAAAGGAGGATATTCCAGGGTGACTCTGTCATCGCTGCTATTCTGCCTTGCCTTTAACCCATTAAGCTGTCTACTTAGCTTAGGCCATGGCTGTAATTTGGCTCCCAGAAAACAGCAAAGTGTACAGACTTCTCATATTCTCTTTGTCAGTGAGTTAAAACTGTATAGCTCATCAGATGATAAACTGAAAGCACAACTGCAAGATGTCAGAACTTTTTCTGATATGTCATTTGGTTTTGATTAAATGTGCAAGAGCAACCTTTAAATCAGGAAAACTAGAGCACCAGGGAAACATTAGATCTGAAGTAGGAGAATTCATTTGTCAGCAACCTGTGGGTATGGATCCAATATCGGATCCGAACCGGCATGGTTTATCCAGCTATGGATCCAAGCTCCTAGCTCCTCCCCTCACCCATAATGCCCTGCTCTCCCTACATGACCTCAGATCTAGTTTGCCGCGTTCATGGTGACAGCTGGATTTTGAGCTCCTGTCAGCTAAGTGTTTTTTTGGTGTTTCTATATAAATTTTCTGTCAGAAAATTATATATTTGTGTAAAAGTTGTAGGTTTTCCCTCCTTTGAGAGAGTTTTTAGTTAATTTGGTTAATTTTTAGTATCCCTCCCCTCGCTGGTAACATAGCTGTGTGCTTGTGGTTTCTTTGGGGCCTTGTGTGAGTGGTTATTTTAAGTTAATTTACTTTAACTTTCTTTAGTTTAAAAAAAAAAAAAAATGTCTGAGGCCCCAAAAGCGATATTTTCAAAATGCTCCAAGTGTGGCCATAAGCTATCCCCTGCTGATGGCCACACTCGGTGCGTTCGATGCCTTGGGGTTGAACACCTCACTTCTGGGTGTTCAATCTGTGCAGAGTTCAACCCCAGGGCATTGAAGGAGCGGAGGTCGAAGCTGGTCTTGACGGGCCTTTTGCCTCCGGACTCGACTTCGGCCTCCGCCCCGTTGGTAGTTACCGCTCCGGCGGTTCCTGCCGTGCCTGCTCCCCCTCCTCCTCCCGGGATTCAAACTCCCTCTAAGGGTTCGGAGGAGAGGGAAGCACCACAAGCGATGGGCCGAGACCTCCGTCTCAGCCCCGCCGGCTAAGCGGGCTTCTCCTCCGGCCTCTCTGATTGCTGGATCTCCTCCTCCTCGGCTCCGGTCCCCTTCTTTTTCACCGGGACCTGAGGAGGAGGAGACCTGATCTCCTTCGAGCCTATCGAGGCGGTACTCAAGGCCTACCTCGGTAGCCGCTTCGAGATCGACCTATAGTCTCTCTGATGCCGATCTGGACCGGATGATGCGAAGGTTCATCCAGGCCCAGATGCAGATGAGAGTGCTCCTGCCCCCCCCCCCCTGGGGGGGAGCTCGACCCCTTTTTTCAAGCCCATAGCTCCTTCTCCGACCCGCTACCCGGGCTCGGAGCGCTCTGAGCCGGGCAGCTTAGGAGCTGGGGGTGGGTCAGCGCCGACAGTACTAGGTACTTCGGATCCGACCCTGCCCTCGCGTGTGTTGGATCCGACCTCTCGGAGCCTTGGTCCGAGCTTCGGATCCGGGGGACTCAGTGTGCCTTCGGCGCCGTCCGTGTCGGAGCGCACTGGTCCCTCGGATCCGAGGGGCTCGGCGCCGGCTCCGATCCACTCCTCGGATTCGAGGGGGAGCCGACTGTCGGATCCTTTGGTCGAGGCCGGCTCCCCTTCGGCTTTTGATGTAGTGGAGAGGGCTCTGTTGAGGGCATCCGGACCCCCGGCCCTTGCTTCGGCTCCGTCCCGCACTCCATCTGCTCTGGGTCAGGCTTCCGTCACCCGGCCACTGGGACAGCCCGCTTCACTGCCCCAAGCAGTTCCTTTGGAACTAGACACAGCTTGTGAGGGCTCCTCGGATAGCCCCCCCGAGGAGTCTCTTCGCAAGCACACGTGTAAGAGGAGGCACATAATCTCCCCCGAGTCTTTGACTGAAGACACGGACTTGGAGGAAGGGGAAGGCTCCCCAAGATCACCCCCTGAAGATGTCTCCTTTGGAGACATTATGGAAATGCTTCGTATAAGAGGTGGGTGGTCTGCCCCAAAGTCATCCTCGGATGAGTCTGTGTTCTTGGAGGCATTTGAAGCGGGCCCATCTACCTCTTGGGTGTCCCCTCCTGCCGACCCCCTGGTGGACCTCATTACCACCAGGGCGTGGAAGGAACCGGACACCGTGGAGCCAGTCCCCAAGAGGCCGGACAGGATTCTCAGCCCCCCTGCTGACCATGCCCATTGGAGTAAGGGACCCCCAGTAGATGCCATGTTGACGGCAGCAGCCACCAAGAGGGAACTTGCTCAAGAGAGTCCCTCAGTCCATCCTCCGAGCAAGGAGTCTCGGATGATGGACCACTTGGGGAAGCGTATGTTTAGTTCAGCGACCCTCTCAGTGAGGGCGCTGAACTACCTGGCACATGTCATTAGGATGCAGCGCGATCTTATCAAAGAATACGCTGCATCCCCCCCAGAGTCCATGTCGGAGGAGGACAAACTTTTGCACTCCACCCGTATGGCCACTCTCCGTTCCGTGGCCAATACCTCTATGCGGTTGCTTTCCCATGCTACAGAGGGAGCCGCTAGAGCTGCAGGAGTGGGCCTAGTCATGAGACGCCAGGCCTGGCTCCGCCATTGCGATTTCATGGAGCCCTTCAAGGCGTCATTCGCGAACGCCCTTTTTGATGGTTCTGCCCTTTTTGGCAAGACGGTTCGCGACACCTTGGTCCAGAGCGAGAAGGACGGGAAGACGCTGTCTGCCGTCGGAGTCCGCTTCTCGGTGCCCCAGAGGTCCTACTCTAGCAACCAAAAGGGCCAGAAGAAGATGTGGTTCCGGAAGTCGCAGCAATCCCAACCCGCTCCGGACAACCAGTCCTTCCGTGGCAGAGGAGGACAGGGAGGACGCCGCCCTAGGGGCAGAGGGGCTCCCAGGAATTTTGGGTCCAGAGAACCTTTCTCTGAACTGCCCACGCAGCAACCCTGAGGGGTTGCCCGACTGCTCCACTCTGGAGGCAGTCGGGGGACGTTTTTCGGAGCACCTAGCGGCATGGGAGTCCATAACGTCAGACCGCTGGGTCCTCCAAATTATATCCAGAGGATACAAAATCCCTTTCCTTCACGTCCCAAAACAAAAATCCCTCCCCGACGTTCCACCCGATCAGAGGGAGGCAGCCTCAGCAGAAATTGGCTATCTGCTGAGGAAAAGAGCCACACAGCCCGTCCCCCCAGACCAGCTCGGATTAGGGTTCTACTCCAGGTTCTTTTTAGTGCCAAAAAAGACAGGGGACCTAAGACCCATTCTGGACCCTTCCCTATTAAACCTGGCAGTTCCCAAGGAGAAGTTCCGAATGGTCACTTTACAACCCATCCTCCCCCTTCTGGGAGAAAATCACTGGATGTGCTCCATAGACTTCAAGGATGTGTACTACCACATACTAATGGATAGACGATCCAGGAGGTTTCTTCGCTTCCGGCTGGGAGCCAGTCACTACCAGTTCAGGGTCCTTCCCTTTGGTCTCACCACAGCCCCCAGGGTGTTCACCAAAGTATTAGCAGTGGTTGCGGCCCACCTGAGGCTTCAGGGGGTGCAGGTCTTTCCGTACCTGGACGACTGGCTTCTCACCGCCCCAACAAGGCATCTACTTTCCTTGGCAAGAGATTCCTTCCTTCACCTAGCTCCCCGGCTAGGCATCACGATAAACGTAGGAAAGTCCAACCTGGCCCCTACTCAGTTAATAGAATTCATAGGAGCCAGATTAGACACGAGGAATTCAAGGGCATTTCTCACAACCAACAGAATTCGGAATCTGCGACTCCAGGTGCGGGCCATCCTCCACTCAAATTCGGTTCCAGCGGAATTTGTCCTGAGGGCACTAGGCTCTATGGCGGCAGCGATTTCTCTTCTTCCACTCGCCCGCTTGAACATGCGGGTACTTCAGTGGACACTTCAAGTACAATGGTCATATCTTTCTCTTCCCCTACATCATCCCATTGCAATCAGCAAGGCTTGCAAGCGGTCTCTCTTGTGGTGGCTTCACTCCCCGGATCTCCAAGGAGGCCGCCCCTTTTGTGCATCTCCCCCTCTGGCCACAGTGACCACGGACGCCTCCCGCCTCGGGTGGGGGGGGGCACTTTGCAGGCCGGACCGTCCAAGGCACGTGGGACGATTCAGAGACCTCCCTACATATCAATGTTCTGGAGATGAGAGCGGTGCTCTTGGCGTTGCAAGCACTCCAAGCCTTTCTTCCCCTGGGAACAATTGCGATTCAATCAGACAACATGTCGGTGGTCTGGTACATCAACAAACAGGGGGAACCAGGTCTTACCCCTTATGTCGAGAAGCCATGAGAGTGTGGGAATGGGCAATCGCCTCCAACCGCTTTCTCATCTCAACGCATATTCTGGGTCGGTCCAACATCCTTGCGGACAAACTCAGTCGCACCATTCTCTCCCCGTACGAATGGTCTCTCAATGCTCAAGTAGCGAAACGGATCTTCGCACAATGGGGGACTCCTTGTTGCGATCTCTTTGCTTCTCCCTTAAACACCAAGTGCAACAGTTTTTTCGCTCTAATCCCACCTCCAGGGGATTTCCCCAGAGACACTCTGGTGCATGCTTGGCCTCCCGGACTTCTTTATGCATACCCTCCTCTGCCTCTGATGCTCCAGGTACTCCAGAAAGCCTCCCGGTTGGGGAGCAGGATGATCCTCATAGCCCCATTCTGGCCTCGACAGATCTGTTTCCCTTACCTGAGGTCTCATTCAGTGAATCCACCTTGGATTCTAGATCCCATTCCGGATCTGATTTCACACCCGTCAAACCTACCAATTCCGAACCTGGACAACTTGAAGCTGACTGCTTGGCTGCTCCAGTTCCACTCCTAATCAGGACTCCCGGTGTCTCGTCCCCAGTTAAGGCCATTCTGGTAGCGGCTCATAAACCTTCTACCAGAAAGGTTTACCGCAGTAAATGGAAGCGCTTCTCCATTTGGGCGGAGCGGCAAGATCTGGATCCCTTCACGGTTCCCCTGCCTTTGGTTCTAGACTTCCTTACTACTCTCTTTAATGATGGTGCCAGTAGTTCCACGGACAAAGTTCAGCTGGTTGCCATTTCTCACTACCATGTTGGTCATGACTCTGGGCCTCTTATGTCGGCCAAGTTATGTAAAATCTTCCTAAAAGGTACCTTTCTGCTTAGACCCCCTGTCAAGGAGACTGTTCCACCGTGGGATCTTTCTTTAGTTCTTCAGGCCTTGACCGCTCCCCCCTTCGAACCTGCGGCCACAGTAGATCTAAAATTCTTGTCTTTTAAGACTGCATTTTTGGTAGCCATTACTTCAGCTAGGAGAGTTTCTGAACTTCAAGCTCTGTCCATTAAAACCGCCTTACTTGGTCTTCCATCCGGACCGGGTGTACCTCAGGACTAATCCCTCTTTTCTTCCTAAGGTAGCTTCGGAAGCAAATATTAATCAGTCCATTAACCTCCCTGTTTTCTTCCCTAAATATCAGAACAAAGGTGAATACAAGCTGCATTCTTTGGATGTTCACAGGCAGCTTCGTTTTTATCTCAACAGGACAGCTGGTCATAGGCAATCCGGCCAATTGTTCATTTCATTTGCCAAATTTAATCTGGGGAAACCAATTTCCAAAGTCTCCTTATCACGATGGATTTCACAGTGTATTCTATTAGCTTACCAAGCTTCGGGGAGGTCCGCACCGGAAGGAGTCCATGCTCATTCGACTCTGTCTGTTTCTACCTCAGCGGCCTTTAGGGCTAGGATTCCTCTGGATGATATTTGTTCAGCAGCCACTTGGGCTTCATCTCATACCTTTATTTCTCATTACAAGCTGGATATCACATCTAGAGGTAGAGCATCGTTTGGCTCCGCGGTGCTCCGGAATATCCTTCCATGATGGCCACCCAGGACTCTGGTAGCTGGGGACTCTGTCCCACAGGTTGCTGACAAATGAATTCTCCTACTTCAGATTTAGAAGTTATGTACTTACCATAACGTTCCATCTGAGTAGGTGGATTCATTTGTCTGCAACTGTCCCACCCTCCTATCCCCCTGGCCTTGTCAGTTTCCTGCATAGAACGTGTTACCCTTTGTTTAGGGTATTTTGGTACAGGGCAAACTCGATCTGAGGTCATGTAGGGAGAGCAGGGCATTATGGGTGAGGGGAGGAGCTAGGAGCTCGGATCCATAGCTGGATAAACCATGCCGGTTCGGATCCGATATCTGATCTATACCCACAGGTTGCAGACAAATGAATCCACCTACTCAGATGGAACGTTATGGTAAGTACATAACTTCTAATTTAGGACAAGAATGTGATATAAAAGAACTTGAGCAAGAGGGACTGTATAAATATTTGGGAATTGATGAAGGATCAGCAATAAAACATGAACAGATGCGAATAAAACTTAGTAAGGAATACTTTAATCCTGAAAACAGCTTTGACATCTAGGAACAAAATACAAGCTATAAACCAACTTGCTGTTCTTGTCCTAACTTACAGTTATGGAGTGACTGGCCCCAAAACACGTTGGATAGACTACACAGGAAAACAAGATGGGTACTTCATGCTCACCAAATGATTTATAAAAATCAGTGCATACCAAGATTATATATTCCCAGTTCCGAAGGAGGGATGGGCTTCCTTGAAAGTTATTATATGTATATATAAAAGTCATGGGACTGCACACATCTGCTGACCTCACAAGACCCAAATGTAGTGAAAATTTTGAAACATGAGGAGAATAAATCTAAGATGACTTCTCTGCTTAATCTAGTAGAAGCATGTTGGCATCAAGCAGGAATGGAAATCAGACCAGAAATAGACAAAAAATCAGGCAACAATTGAATGTGCCAAAAAACAAAAGAAAGAATACAAGTTGAAGGACCAGATGAGAAGGCAGGAAATGTGGAAAATGTATATAGTTGCAAGTATAGTTAACTTCTGGAAGAACCTCATGTTGATCAGGATTGAACTCGGGAATGGTTAAGGAGAGGCAAATTCAAACCAAGAGATGAAAGGTTAATATTGGCGGCCCAAGATAGTGGGCTATGTACATGTTGGTTTACAAAGTCCATTGAACATGTGGGAGAAACAGACAAATGTAGGTTTTGTAAAACAGAATTGGAAACAGTCGCACACCTCTTTGCTAGTTGTGACATACTAATGGCAGAAGGACTGTATACTGAAAGGCATAATAATGTGGCAGGGCTGTTGCACTGGGGATTGCAAACTTTATGGCATTGAAGTGGCTGAAAACACTGGAAACATGAGCCACAAAGCATCACAGGAGATCACCCATTACCAACAGTTCAAAAGATAGATGTTAGAAAAATGGATATAGTGGTCCATGAAAAGAAGACAAAAGTAGCATTGATTATTGAAATTGCCACACACGGTGACTACAGTGCGTTGCGTACAGACCGACACAAAGTCATAAAATATCAGTATTTGCAGGCAGAAATGAAAGCAGTGTGGAAGGAAGATACCCAGACAGTTCAAACAGTAGTAGGAGCAACGGGTCTTATAAAAAAAAAAGAATCTACAATTGTATTTGGATATGTTACCAGTACATGTAACCCTGTAAGAATTGTAGGAGGAGTCATTACTGGGCACATTGCAATTGCTGCGAAGAGCACTTCTGTCTAACAAAGATTGAATCACATGAACTTCAATTGTATTTTGACTTGGGAATGGGGTCTATTCTTGTTATGGTATTAGAAACCCAAAAGACTTGGAGAAATTAAAAAAAAAAATGCAAGATACTTGTGTTTTAGTAAATCATTTAAGGAGTGGATTTTCAGCTGCAAGTAAAGAATTCTAAAGGAAAAGGATGATAAAAATCAGTTACCACAATGATCAGAGATTTTAAACTTCTATGAGAAAAATCACACAATATGCAATTTAAATATTATATTAAATGGAATAAAGTTATTGCTCTGATCGTACCAGTTGTAAAAGTCACACAAAAAATGGAATTCCTTTACATCTGGTGAAAATGCACACAGTGCTTTCTGCTCACTATCGCTCATAGTTGCACCTCCTAACAGTAAAGATTAATAAACTGTTAACACAAGATTGTTTCAGATAAACTGTGGATTGTCCTCTGTAGTCTGTGTGAATTTTTAGTTTACCCAGTGGCTAGAGTGAAGTTTTAGACTGGCAGTCTCTTTATAATAATAAACGGTGCAAATTAGAGGTAAAACAATAACATGTAAATCAAAGTAAAATCTTCTTATCTACAGGCTATACCTTTCTTCCTACAAACAGTGAAAACAGTGGTAAAAAATAAATTATAATAAATCAAAATAAATCTTTTACCAGGCAACTTCCAACCGAAACAGGATTATTTAGATAAGCTTGGGATTGCCCTTTCTGCAGTTTTGGGGAATTTGTAGCTGACTAGGCCCCTTGAGAGATGGAGAGAACTGAGATGAAAACCCGCAAAATTTAAAAATTGGTGAATAAATAGGAACAGAGATATGAAATGTGACTTTGCAAGAAATAGCTGAAGAAAGACTAAAATGTTGCTGACTACATTCTGTCCACCAGTTTAATATAAAGTGTATACCCCACTTTAGATCATTAATTAAGAGGACTGATGAAGTAACTGTAAGTAAAACAGTTTTGTCCTTACTAATATTTATGTAAAAACTTAATGTCAGGTGTATGTTATATAATTAAGCAGTCTTTTCTATAGCGTTCATTAAATGGTATTTTAAATTTTCTGTGGGATGTCTTATCAGTGACTGCTGTATATGTTTGATAATAAAGCAAAAAAAGTACTTTTTATTCAGTGTTAGCTAGCTAGGCTAGACAGTGGCATGTTGATAATGTAATGTTGCTCTACTGGGGTGGTGGATGTAAAAGTATATTGATCACAGTGTATATAGAATGAAGGCAATTTCCCATTTCATTTATTTGTAAATATGCAGAATAACTTCATTGGTTTAAGCTATAGATGAGTTTTTAAATAGACTTGAAAAACTTAACATGTTGAATGGCGTGGAAATGTTAGTTCTTTTTTTGGATTTGTAAAGACTTTAGCCTTTTTATTAGCAAAGAAAGTCTACAGGTACAGGCAATTATCAGAGGGCTGAGGTATGTGCTCTGAGTGAAAATTTCAAAAGATTATTTCATGCATCTGCAAAGTAAAGTCCATTATTGCGTTTAGTTATGGAAGAGAAGTCTGCAGGTGCAGGTAATCATGAAAATCTGACTACCAAAACTAGTAGTGGTAGACCTTGTTGGCTGCTTGAAGGAGCACATAGACAGAGGGACATAGGAAGTCCCTAAGTGCCCACATTACCACCCAAGGAAAAGCTTTAAGGTCTTTGATACAAAGGAAATATGATCTTATTGCAAGAGTAATGGTAAGAGCAACAAGCTCCCTGATGTTTGCCTGAATGATGGTACTTCTGGACGTTTGTCACCATAGAGGATCTGATGGGAATTCTTCACCCCATGGAGCAAATAGACTTGAGACCAATATGAGGTGGCTTGACTGTCTGTGGGTAGAGGGGGAGGCACATACCATATTTCCCCATAAATAAGACCTAACCAGAGAATAAGGCCTAGCATGGTTTTTCAGGGTGGTCATGATATAAGCCCTACTCCAAAAATAAGCCCCAGTTAAGATTGTCAACAACACACGATGGACGTGTTGAATTATAAAATAATATTATTGACATCTGTTGACTAAGGTTATCGTACTCTGCTCACCATTTTCAGACCATTTGGACACCCAACTTCTCTTTGTAGAAAGTCCTAAGATTCTTTCACCGGAAGTCCTCCATGATTCTTGCTGTAACCCTAATCGTCACTCACACTTGATTGTTCAGATCCTTGGCCAATAAACACTGGCAAGTGTAGTTTGATTGGTCAAAGTACAGACAACGCACATAGAATCTCCGCACTTGATGATGGATTGCTTCTGCTTTCATCTGCCAGCAAGCTCTTGTTAGTTTTTTTACTTTATTGTATTAAGGTAACGTTTCATTATCAAGCGGTAATTACAAAATAAGACCACTAGTTCCCTGACTTCATTTTTATGACTTTCCATCATTCTTCTCTTATGGTTTGGGTAAGGAATAAAGTATCACCACTCAAAGAGTGGCAGTTATTCACCTGTTTTATTCCCGTCCTCCAATACACATGTATTGAGATTTTTCGGCACTTTCTATTAAGCATGAAATATTGCACTGTGAAAGCCAAGTTGTAGATATTCTGAAGTTGAAATGTTTGTTGCACTGTTTATGTAGAATTCTCACACAACTGTTAATACGTTACCTAGAACTGTTGCCCAATAACAGAAAAGTACCAAATAAATGTCAGTTTGTGTACATGAATAAATATTGATTTGTGCACATGAATAAATGTTGATTTTTGTACATGAATAAATGTCGATTTGTGTAAATGAATAAATGTAGATTGTTGTACAGGGGGCTAAATAAGGCATCCCCTGATAATAAGCCCTAATGCGTATTTTGGCGGGGGGAAAAGTATAAGATCCAGTCTTATTTTCGGGGAAATATGGTAGAAAAAAAAATATGTATAATTATGATACAAGTAATCTGTTATCTAAATGCAGTAATCTTTCCCAGGACTGGGCATTACTATGGAGTACCAGACCTTCCTAAGGCAGTGAGGCCCTCTATCTATGGTGTTGGGCCTTATAATGCCACTGGGTGGTTTGTTATTTTTGCCATTACTTGCTTAACCTCAAGAGCACTTATCTTAGGTTCTGGCCCAAGTTTGCCTGCTGAGTAAAGTGGTATCGGGTACAATATAATTAACAATTAAAAGTACATTGGCAAGCAGTTCAGTGAAAAATGTTTTAAAGTATGTGAAGTGAATAAGTTGTACAAGCAGTTTCCTCCTCAGTAGTCTTAATACTTTAATGCATTTAATATAACAATACATAATTTAGTTTATTTAAAGGTTGCCAGTGCACTTTTGTCTTGAGGATAAAATTGAATAACTGAAAGCGTGCAAGTTGCTTTTCACTTCCAGGAGAGGGACAGAGAGAAAAAAAAAGAGCAGATAGAAATTAGTATAAGTGGTAATGCTGGCTGTCCTATGATCTTTAGCACAGGTAACTTTATTATTAGATTAGGTAATGTGCATGGGTACAGCAATCAGTTTGAAGTAGTAGTTCTGTCTGGAGAGGTAAAAGTTTTTCAAAATCTGCATAATTTTGTGTAACTGTTCTGTGTTAAAATGGGATGGAGATCCTGAAATGTTTAGTTTTTTGTTTTGTGTTTTGCAGAAAAAAAGTCTTTGAAAATGTGACATAGGGTTCAGTTAGAGATGAGAAGCAACTACATAAGAGTTCAAGCTGTCAAACATTGTCTGCATGCAAGTTAAAAATTGGAAATATACATTTAAAAGTATTGTTATGTATAATAGGTGGGCATAGTAGCTTGCTACCATAATGGCTACTCTGACTCTGTTATGGAATGTAAATGACCTTGGTGGTATGGTAAAAAGCAGAACATTGAATTAAGAGTATAGAGTGCAAACAGCAATGTTGTAGGATACAGTCTGATAAAAATGAGCATGTGAATTTGACATTAGATTTCAGGGTGGACATTCGGTAGAATATCTGGTCAAAGGGAAAGAGGTGTAATACTGATTGCTAGAGGGGGTGCAGTAATGATAGAAGAAGAAAAAGATAATGATAGATTTGTGTAAGGGGCTGTTGACAGAGCAGGAGGATTATGCTGGCATGTATTTGTGTTCCAATTAAAACAGCAGTTTTTTAGCTTAAGAGAAATTTGGAGAAAGAGTCTTTCAGCAGGTAGTATTATTTATAAGTGGAGATCAGAACTTTATTTATAAAAGTGAGGAGTTTTTAGGAGGACCAAGAAAGGAATGTAGGACAAGGGAGGGGATTTTTGATGAGCTGTGTAAGGATGTTTGCTATGGAATCCCGTAGCAGGAACTCCTGTAGAATTTACATAACGCTCTATCCGATATAGCACAGCTCATACCTTAGAGAAACTGTCTTGCAGGTGCATGTGTATTTAATTGAAGGCGTTTAGCTACATCCAATAAATATTTCAGATTATGCACCTATAAAAATAAGAGAGATGCAGAATAATGAAGTAAAATGAGAGACACTGGCACTTTTCACTTACCTGTTAAAAAGAGAAGAAGTTAAAGGAATTGCTAGTGGAAATGATTTGATAATTATTAGGGAAGGCAGACATTTCTTCACAAGGAATAGCTAATGAGTGGGATGAAATGAAAATGGGGTTTAAACATGGTAGAAATCCTAGAGAAAGGGGTATGAGGAAAAGTAATGTGAATTATTTAGAGGTTTGACAAAGGTTAAATTATTGCAGAATAAGTGGAATCTCGCAGAACAAGAGAATTAGCTATAGAGTGCTAAATGAAAAATAGAGGAATATTTGGATACATACCTCTTAGTGAAAGAAATCTGGAAAACGCCTGACAGAATTAGGGGAAAAAGGCCCAAAAATAAGGACATATGTTAAATGTTGCTCTTGTAAACTTAGTTGGTAGAATACCAGGGTTTGTGTTTAACATACTTTTCTGAAGGATATGAAGTCTGAAACTTACATTTATGTAATTATTTAGTGACTTTACTGGGGTGATCTGAGGACTCGTTTGCCAGAAAACCACAAATTCTATGAGGAACAGACTAAAAATATGAGGCAAAAATCTGGACATTCTGCACAAATCTGGACAGTTGACTGGTATGTTTTCTGGATGATGTTCATGAGTTTAGAAAGGTTGCTGTTAAGTAGCTATCTTTGATGACTCCTCCAAAGCACATCAACTTTTACTACAGGAAGGTAAAAAGGGTTGTTGCCAGACTTGGGGGCTTTTTTTAAATGGCAGTATCCAGAAATATTGTACAGATATTAGAAATATTTCACACAAATTACAAAAAGTTGTATAAAGCAGTGGAATGGGGAACCAAGGCATGAATGGAAGTATATGTGGAATTATACCAAGGTTAGAAGCAGATGAGGCTTCAACAATCAATAGCTGAGATAGAAAAAGGTGAGATAAAGTGATGATGCATCATTCATCAGGGAAGACTCCAGGAGCAGATGGCATTTTGGTGGAAGTTGGAAGGGAAGAATGTGAGAAAGATCTGGAATGTTTTGGCTAGCAGTATTTTTTAAAAGGTGGACACCAGCATCTTAGAAGAAAGCTGTGGTGGCTGTATTACCTAAAGAGGGTAAAGACCTATCGGATCCAGCTTCATATAGATCTGTTTCTAGTTTAAGCCATGGTTATAACGTGTTTCTGTACTAGCTTAAGATAATTACAAAGGTGTTTACAAAATTGATAGATATGGATTAATGTGGTTTTGTGGAGGGAGGCAAACATTTGACAACATAAATAAAATAATGATCCAGTGGGAAGCAGAATTATATAAAATAAATAAATAAATAAATAAATAAATAAATAAACCTGCTGAGGTTGGTGGGTCTTGATTCTGAGAAAGTATTCAGTAGAGTAGGCTAGGATTTTAATAGTAGGGCAGTGGTAGCATTTGAATTCCCTGATAGAATAATATTAATTTTGAGGATCTATGAGGGGTCACAGGCACGATTTTAAGTTGTGAGGGTTTCTGTCCGGTAAGCTCTGCTTGAACAGAGGAACCAGGTAGAACCATCTTCTTTCCTGTTTAACTTTGGAAAGAAAATGAGGGACTCACAAATTCAAGCATATAGCCAGTATGGTTGATAGACTAACAACATCTAGGGCCCTTACAAGCTAAGCCAAGCGTCCCTAATCGAGAAATGTTAGCTTTAATCATGGATGATATTATTTTGTACTTGATACATTCAGAAAAATACATTTTTGGTGCATTGGAACATTTTGAGACGGTCTCTGGTCTTTTTAGGCTATGAAATTACCTTTATTTTATCTTCATATATCGGACGACTTTGGCTGTAACCTGTGTGCCCACACATGAATTGGTTTAGCAATAGCCATATTTATGGGGTATGATAAGATGAAGTATTTAGCTGTATGAATTAAAATGATTATGTTATGGTTGCTAAGGATATGTGGGAAGAGGTTAAACAGAAGAATAATTCAAAAATTGAGTAGTTGGAAGCGCTTAATTATGGATATGGATTGTAAGATACAAGGAGTGACAATGGTTTTAGTGCCTTTAGTTTTATATACAGGTCAGATTTTTTTTTAATCAACCAAAGGATTACTTGTGGACCCTAATAAATAGAGATTAAGGAATTTTGCTTGTGAAGTGAAGAGGGGAGAAGTCAATACTCCCATAGAACAAGGTGGTTTAGGATTATCTAATTTGAAGGTACTCTTTTATAGCTATGCATTTAAGATTCATTTACTCTGTAGAATCAGAAACTTACAAATCGAAGTGGAAAGGGATAATGATGAAATGGGGGTGGGGATAAAGTTTGAGAAGTAATGAGAGAGTAGGATTTTGGCTGTAGGCCCTTTATGAGAAGAACAGTCACCATACAGAATGTTATTCTAATAAAATAGCAGAAAGTATTCTAAGAACTAAGGTAATACTGGTATGGAGAAAAGAGGCTTTCTAGTCAAGATAACTGCAAGTAGAAAATAGGCAAGAGGGGTTGGAATTAACTGGAAAAAATGTTAGAGGGAGCAAATAGCTAGAGAGGGAAAGATAATAAAGTAGAATGAGACTGTGAAGTTTGGACTGCAGGTTGGAGACGGGCTTCCCTACTAGGGATTGTTAAGTGTATTGGCAAAGGAAAGGGAGATGGAGTCTCAGCTCTAGTAGAGTTTGGAACAGACGTTGCTATAAAAAGACGTAATTAGTAGCATGCATAAAAAATTTGCATGACAACTGTAAGAATCGGTCAGAAGAAGTTAATAGACTAAGAAGAGAGAGAATATAAAAGCAGTATACAAAGGACTAATTTGAGGCTCTCTGTATGTCTCCCAAGTATGCAATATCCACAGGTAGATAGCAAATACTGGAGTGGAGGTGTGATGGGAAAGAGGGGGGTTATTGGGAGTACATATTTTGGGAATGCAAGGACTTGGGAGATTTTTAAAATTCCCTACAGAGTAGTTTGTTAGAAATATTGGTAGATCAAATTAATGTAAGCAAGGAAATTACTTTTTGAGTTGGGATAGACAAAACTAATTACTCAGACGTAGTAAAGCTTATGAAGTTTAATGCTGTTGGCTGCTTATAAAGCAATTACTAAAGAATTTAAAATCTAAACAAAATGTAATTGAAGTACTGAAACATCATAAGGGAGACAAAAGAATTGAAGGTGGGATTTTTTGAAAAGGGATGGAGCAAATTGCATAGAAATAAGTAGAATCTGTGGGACAGTACATTGAGAATAGTGTTCACCAAGAGGAGTGAGGTTTAAAGGAAGGCAGGAATTGAACAGTTTATTTTTAGCATTCACTCCAACATTACATAAACAATTTGTATAATGTGTGAAAAATGTTGTTGTGGTTTTTCTGTTAATGTGTGTGTACCTATGTCATTGTTAAAAATGACAAATGTAATACAGTTGTTTAAAAATCACGTCTCAGGTCCCTTAGGGAAAAGGTGGCTAATCGTTCTGGATAACTATTTTATTTTTCTTAAACTCTCCTTCCTGGTGATGTTTTTTTTTTTTCTTACTGTGAAAAACTCAACTCTTGACCTCTTGTATCTTCATAAAACATCAAGTGCTGTTTATGAATGACCTTAATTCAAAAACATGCATACTGATTGCTTACACCAATCAGTGTGACTGTTGTAAGTCCTCAAAAACTGCAGTGAAAGCAGCTTTGCACATATGAAAGCGCAGTCTTACATGTGTGTTGGGAAGCTAAACACTTTTCTCTTTCTGATCCACACAGAGCACAACAAGCAGTTAACAAAAATCAAAACTGCACTTCAGGGAAGTACTGAACCATCCACTGCACCAAAGAAGAAGTATAGGAAGGTTAAAGTTCTTTTATACAATGCCATTATTCTAAAAAAATGTTTTTTTTAGTGTAGTTGTGTAATAGTAGTAATCCCGCTACTGGGTATGAATACTGTTTGATTTACTCACAGCTGTCTTAGTTTTATCATGATGGCTTTACCCTTATGATTAAATGCCACCAGCCATGAGAAAGTTCAGCATTACCCTAACCTAGTACTGGATTACTGCTTAATCAACAATTCGATAAGACCCATTGCCATGACAGATTCTTATCCCAGCACATCTCCCACTTCTGGAATAACCTATTGCTACACATTAAACAAAGTAGTATACACTATTTGGTATTGTGGCTAGACTATGAGTAGCCTGCACACTACCTGGTATTGAACCCTAAACATTTTTTCAGAGCTAAACAGTCCAATAGAGATTTTGTTTTTCTCTTGACCACCTTCTGGATTCCTATGCTCAGATCTTTCCAAGAGTGTCTCCTGTAACATGGCTATCTGCATCTATATTTTTAATATAGTTTATTGTTCTTTCTTTTTTGTATTTATCATTGAGACCATTGACATTTAAAGACATTACAGAAAGCATCAGTGCATTAAAAAGCTGTTATTCCCACCCTTTATGCGTAAAACCCTTTTTAAATGTCTAGTTCCAGCTTTTGTGTTACATGCATACACTGTTTGGCAGGTTGAATTTTTATATAGCTGTTTGTTCTCATATCCATATGAGCCTGTGTCACATCTTACAAAGCATTTTGTTTTATTGAAAGCCCTCAGGGAAAAAACCCAACAAACCCTCCAATACCCTCTAAAGCCTATTGATTTAATACTAGCACACAAATTTTATCCTCCTAAATAAGAACAAATGTCCCAAACTGACAGCCACACACATCGACTTGACTTAACATGGATAAACTTTCTTTTAAGTTATGACGCATTTTGCAGCCTGTGCTTCTACTAAGTGCTAACTGGTTTTGTCTTATCTTTATACCTCCCTCAGCTGGGAAAACCCCTGAATGCTTTCAGAGAACATTATCTAATATCCAGTTTCCCTTTACATTTTTTCCCCCAGCCAGTCATTTTTCAGTAGACTGTAGCCATTTTCTCATTATCAGATTGGCTCCATGGAAACATAAGAACCGGACAGCCAATTTCTCATTATCATATTGTCTCTTTGGATATGCAAGGGCCAGATGCGGAATTGCTACTAAGCATACATTCATTTGCTAGAAAAAGGCCTCATAATAATCAGTATTCTTTTTCATTTACTTTCTCTTAAAACTTAGTACTAAATCAATCTAAGGTCCTTTAATCTAATCATTTCCTCATCCAAGAATGAGAAAAAGCACATTATTTTTTTTTCTTTTGTCATACTCTTTCAACCAGGCTTTTCTTACATTGCAGTGTCAACATTTCTTAAAATTGAACAAGAAAAAAGAGAAAATGGAAAAAGAATGGGGGGAGGACAGTAGCACCTATTTATAATTCCATTACACTTAAAAGATTTGAAAACTATATACCACAAAAATAGTACCATTAAGAAAAAAATGTTTTCTTCACATGGTTACATTTTTCCCCTCTCTTCTCCTTCCCAAAGCATTTTTCTGAATATTAATGACATGAAGTAGGGCATATACTTTATAGTCCCCCACAAGTCCAACAAATTCTGCAAAAGTCCAATATTTCCAGATTTTTTCTGTCTTATTTCACAAATATAATTATTGCATTGTTATCCCACATTGTTACTGGTTTCATTACTGTTCATCTCCATCTCCTAAATCCTGTCTCTGCTTCATTTCCAATGTTGATGTTCTTCTTTCGGCTTTTCCCGGTTAGGGGTCGCCACAGCGGAACTCCGGTCCACTAATGATTGGCAGTAGATTTTTATGGTGCCAAGGTGCCAGCTCGATGCCCAGCCTTCAACGAAGGCACACCCATTCTACGAATGTCTTTCACACGCCACTCAACTGCAGGGAGGACATGCAAACTCCACACAGAAGGCGCTCCAGCTGCTTCATTTCCAATGTACTCTTGATTATTCTAGTGAACTCTTGTGGTTCCTTCCTTCTCTCCAATATCTTTCATTGAAAGAGTGGAAAAGGTTTCACAGGTGTAGTCTGTATGTGGTCTTTATTACCAGAAAAACAAAAAGCAGAATCTCGTTGTGTTCACAGCTCTTTTTGTTGGACAAACTTTTGTATTTTTTCTTTAGTATGTACTTCATCAAAAATTATTTTGTCTTTGCAGGGAAGAATACCTTGAAGACAGTTGGGTACAGTAGTTTGACTCTCACATCTGCATTTTGACATTCCTTGAATAGTGGAATGAATTTACTCTTCTGCCTGGTGTGCAATGAGTAATCATTCTCCACAAACACTCTGCAGTCTCCCTCTTCTAGTATTTTTGTCCTTCTGCCATAGTTTTGTCAGAATCAACTCCATCTGCTGGTAGGATTGCATCTTTACTATTAAAGGTCTAGGTTGCTTTCTTATAGCTGGGTTTGGAACATACACGCAATGTGCCCTTTCAACTAACAATTCCTGCTGTGGAATACCAGTCCAGTTGCATATATGTGCATTCAGAAAATTAATGCAATCTGTTCATTCCAGCTTCTCCGGTATATCTGAAAATCTCAGGTTTTCCCTATCTGCTCTGTCCTCTAATTCCATTATTTTTTTGAAGTCTCTCTTCCTGAGCAGTCTTATTCAGTCAGCTTTTTCTTCATTTCAGACTCTGATTTGTGCAGCTTTATCACCTCATTTTTAAAGCTTTTTCCATTTTTCCAGCCTTTTGCTGTTTTTGTTATACTCCATCAGTGTTTCATTTATTTGAAACAGGTCTGTGTGCAGTTGTCTTGTATCTTCCTGTAGGTTACTGGAAGTCATGTCTGGAGGTGCAGGTGCTCTGTATTTCTTTTTTCCTGGCATCCAGGCAGTACACTCACTAGCAAGTTACTGAAATTTTATCTGTAAACATAAAAATGTTCTTCATACCACATTGCTGCAGTCCTAACACTTGGGTAGTCCGCTGTCCCAGTCGGCCCGAATACCAAAGTATATGGCTGACGTCGGTCAAGGCGCATTAGTCTGACGTCAGGACGTCAGGGTACAAATGCGCATGACCGACGTCATATCCTCAGTCTTTTTTGCCGCATGGTCCGATGCAGAAGCAGTTTTGCAAGTGCGGGTTGGCATTCTGAGATTTTCCGAAGTCGGAGTTTCAGACCGAATCCAAGTTGGCTAAGTACCCCGTTGGGGATTATTTTGGTTTTTTCTTGCCTCAGTATTTTACCGGATGTCAGAAAAAGTGAATAACTGTATTTCTTGTGGGAAACAGATACCTCATAGGGATTACCATACCTTGTGTATACCTTGCTTAGGGCCTGAGCACGACGTTGTTGGCTGTCGCTCTTGTGCTAGATTTAACAAACGCACTATAAAGAGAAGATTAGATTGTGCCAGGTTAGTTTTTGGGAAGCGGTGTAATTATAAAATGCCGCCGGATGCTCCGACGCCCGCTTCGCCAAAAAAGCGCAAGGACAAAACAGCAAAGCCTAGGCTGGAAGAACCGTCCGTCCCGGACGCCGGTTCTTTAGAGGGCTCGGTGGAGCCAGGGGTTCAGCCAGAAATTTCTTTGGAATCCCAGGGAGAGACTTTATTACTGCAAGATGTGACCTCTCAGGAGGTAGGCCAGGCGGAAGGGGCTTCTCAGGTAGCTGTTCTTCCCTCCCTTCCTAAGGTGGTTAGGCCCTCCTGCTGTTTCCAAGGCTTCTCCCAGGGGCAGGCCAGGTTTTGTTTCAGGAGTTACCCCTAGTTCTTCAGGGTCTGTACCTAAGAAGCATATGCTTAAGATGGCAGAAGATTTGATTACAATGATTAGAGGTTCTATGCCCCCTCCTGATAAGAGGCCTAGGGTGGAACCTGAGCTTGGGAGTTTTGAGCAGTGTTCGGATGCTTCTGAGTCTTCGGCTGAAGATTTGCAGGAGTATTCCCCTTACTCTGATTCTGATGTAGATGATTCTACTCCTTCTGCTTCTCCTCCTGAGGATTTTTCATTTTCAGAGACTCTTCATTCCATGAGGGAGCATTTTAAATGGGAAGGTCAGGATTTCTCTGATTCCAGGAAAAGGCTTAGGAATTTTTGTTTCTACCCCAGCATAGGCCTTTAGCTATACCTCCTGTTCTAGATGTGGTAGAGGATGTTTTTGCAGAGGCTTCTCTGAACCCTGACTCTTTGCCTCCTGCTCCAGTTAAACCGGATAGATATTATAGGGTGCCTGAAGCTCATAAGTATCTTTTAAGAGTCCTAGGGCAGACCCAGAAACTGTTTCACAGGGGCCTAAAGGTGTTAAGGCTTCTGTTGTTAAAAATCCTGTTCCTCCAGATAAAGAGGCTAGGGCTTTGGATAGATGGGGAAAGAAAGTGTATACTTCTTCCACTTTGGCCATGAGAGCTTTGAATTGCCAGTTTCACATGTTGAAATACCAAAATTATCTCCTTTCACAATTAAAGTCTAAGGTAGATGCTTTGGCGGAAGGTATTGAGTGTAAAGAGTTGCAGGATTTAGTTCATGTTTCTGAACAGGTGGGTAAGCATTCTTTGCAATGTGGTTTTGATGCTGTGCAGGCCTCTTCAAGGGTGGCTGCCACTGGTTCGGTTCTTCGCAGGCACGCCTGGTTGAGGGATCAGAATTTAGCTGAGCATGTGAAAACAAGGATTTTAGATGCTCCTTTACAATCTGATGTGTTGTTTGGTTCACCTGTGGAAGCAGTTCTAAAGAAAATGGAAGACAAGGCTAAGTCTATGCAGACTGTTAAAGATTTTTTGCAGGTTCAGCCTCCGAAGTTTAGTAGAAATTGGCCTACCAAGGGGTGGACATATCCTGCTTATGATTCCCAGTCTAGGGGTAGGTCTAGACGTGGTATAGGCAGAGCTCAAGGGTCTTTTAGGCCTAGAACAGGGAGTTCACCTGCTCAGTCTTCTGGTGAGGGCAGGGGTCAGTCCTTTCGTAAACAGACACAATGACCTGCCTTTTCAGCTGCCAGAATCTTCTCGTCTGGCAGCACCTTTGGGAGGAATGTTGGCACTTTTCAAAGAAAACTGGAGTTTAATTACCCAAGACAGATGGGTATTGGATATCATTCACCACGGTTACAGGTTTTATTTCCATACCTTGCCTCCTTTCAAAGGCATGCCAGACATTCCTCCTCAACAAAGGAAAGAGGCTCACAAGCAAATTTCTCTGTTGCTCCAAATAGGGGCCATTCAGCCGGTTCCTGTGCCAGAAAGGGGCCTAGGATTTTATTCTCGCCTGTTCCTAGTACCAAAAAAGGGGAACACTTGGAGACCAATTTTGGATCTGTCTATCCTCAACACTTATCTGGACATTCCCAAGTTCAAAATGTTGACGTTACAACAGCTTTTACCTCTGCTGGGCAAAGATCACTGGATGGTAACTTTGGATCTCAAGGAAGCTTACCTTCATGTTCCTATCAGACTAATTTGCAGGAAATATCTGCTTTCGAGCTGGGAATTCTCATTATCAGTTCTCTGCATTGCCCTTTGGCTTATCTACTGCGCCCAGAGTATTCACAAAGGTTCTGGCTCCAGTGATAGCTTTCTTCAGGCTAAAAGGAATACAAATCTATCCTTATTTGGACGATTGCCTGATTCTGGCTCAAGGAAGGGACGTGCTTCTTCAGCATTTGGAATATGTGATAGCAGTGCTAAGATGCCTAGGGTATTCTGTGAACGAAATAAAGTCCAGTCTAGTACCCTCTCAAGACATGTGCTTTCTGGGTGTGAGACTGAATACAGCAACCCAGATGGCCTTTTTAACCCCGGACAAACAAAAGAATCTTCCTCTTTACTTCCATCAACTATCTCATCAGTCCGGGCTGACTGCAAGGACAGTCCTTCAAGCCTTAGGGTTCATGGCATCTTGTATTCTGGTACTTCCCAATGCCAAACTGCATATGAGGAAGCTACAATGGTATCTCAAAAATGTATGGACACAGCACTGCCAGGATTTGGACACTGTCATTCAAATAATACCTTGCATTCAAAAGGAATTTTTGTGGTGGGCTCAGGAATGTCACCTAAACAAGGGACTCTCTGTGACCCGGCCAGAGGCGAGTCAGATTCTAACGACAGATGCCTCAGACACAGCTTGGGAGCTCATCTGAATGGAAAGTGGGTACAAGACAAGTGGCCTGCCAGACTGCAGCATCTACATATCAACATGAAGGAGATGTTAGCAGTCCAGTTTGCATTACTGGCTTTCAAGGATTTACTTCTTCCAGGGCAGGTGTTGATTCTAACAGACAACACAACTGTCATGTGGTACATCAACAAACAAGGGGGAACACATTCTTATCCTCTATGCAGGCAAGCAATGATTTTGTGGGAGATCTGCTAAGCTTGCAGCTGAATCTTCAAGCAAGGTTTCTGCCAGGAGCACAGAACTCCTTAGCAGATGTGTTAAGCAGGCAAATCATGGATCCCCACGAGTGGAAACTGGATCTTCATGTATTTCAGACATTGACAGTGTCATGGGGAACTCCAGACATAGATCTGTTCGCTTCTCCACTAAACCACCAGCTGCCAAAGTTTTGCACGAAAAGGTTTCATCACACAGCCTGGAAAGTGGATGCTCTTTCTTTCAGTTGGAAAAATCTTCATGTGTATGCCTTTCCACCTCTGCCTCTCCTCCCAAAGGTACTTCTAAAGGTCAGACAAGACAAGCCAAGGATGATTTTAATAGCTCCAGATTGGCCTCGGCAGCACTGGTACCCATTGCTGAGGAGTCTGGTAAGGAAGCCTCCATGGCCCTTACCTTTGATTCCACACCTATTGTCTCAGAAGGACGGGCATCTGCTCAATGTCAAGCTTCACTCTCTTCATCTAACAGCCTGGCATATTCTGTTTTGAACCATGGCAGGTCTCAGCTTCCTCAACAAGTTTTGAATGTGATTATGGAAGCCAGAAGACCTAGTACAAGGAAAGTGTACGCAGAAAATGGAAGAGATTTTTATTTTGGTGTGCAGCAAAGGATTTGGATGTTTCTGAGCCAAATTTGAGTGTGGCTCTTCAATATCTTACTGAGTTATTGGACAAAGGTTTGTCTTTCTCTTCCATTAAGATTCATGCTGCAGCAATTTCAGCTCACTATGATTGTGACCCACCATTGTTTTCTCATCCTTTGTTCAAGCAATTTCTTAGAGGGGCAAAGAATATAAGACCCCACGTAGAGCTCCTACTCCTGCTTGGGACCTCAATTTTGTGTTGGAGAAACTCACTCTACAACCTTTTGAGCCTGCAGCTACTGCTGAATTGAAATATTTGTCATGGAAGACTGCATTTTTGTTAGCCATTACATCTGCAAGAAGGGTGTCTGAATTGCAGGCCCTTATGGCGGTTGAGCCTTTCCTGATTTTTCATAAGGATAGGGTATCTTTACGTACTAATCCTTCCTTTATGCCTAAAGTGGTTTCTAGTGTGGCTTTAAACCAAACTATTCGTTTGCCTACCTTTTATGCAGATCCCCAAAATAAGGGGGAAAAGATTTTGCACACTTTAGATGTACACAGGCAGTTGCGTTATTATTTAAGCAGGACTAAGGATTTTAGGCAGTCTCAGCAGTTGTTTGTTTCTTTTGCTTTGAGTTCTCAGGGCAAGCCTGTGTCAAAACAAACTATTTCTAAGTGGATTGGGTTTTGCATTGCATTTTGTTATTCCCATCATGGTAAGGAGATTCCAGCTGGGATTAGGCCTCATTCCACTAGGGCTACTGCCACTTCAACAGCATTTCTAAGGAGGGTGGCAACTAAGGATATTTTGGAGGCAGCTACTTGGAGTTCAGTGCATACTTTCTCTAAGCATTACCACCTTCCTCTCTACTCTAAATCTAGGGCTGGTTTTGCCACGGCTATTTTGCAGGGCATGTTGTCAGCTCCTGCTTCCTTATGATTTGCCAGCCTCCCTTACCTCTGCTTTGGGATTCTACCCAAGTGTTAGGACTGCAGCAATGTGGTATGAAGAACATAGTACAGTTTTGTACCTACCATAAATGTAGATGTTCGAAGATCCACATTGCTGCAGTCCAATTTACCCTCCCTCCTTCCCCTCTGTGTTTAGGGGTGGTTGTGTGGGTGAGGTTATACTCTTGTAAATTTGTATATATTGTATATATATTTGGTGCAGGAGTGTGTGGTGTTTTTTGGTTTTAGCCTTATCTTTTTAGGGTCTTCTGACATCTGGGGCAAGAAAAGACTGAGGATATGACGTCGGTCATGCGCATTTGTACCCTGACGTCCTGACTTCAGACTAATGCACCTTGACCGACGTCAGCCATATACTTTGGTATTCGGGCCGACTGGGACAGCGGACTACCCAAGTGTTAGGACTGCAGCAATGTGGATCTTCGAACATCTACATTTATGGTAGGTACAAAACTGTACTGTCTGCTGGCCTTCTCTGTTGAGTTTCTGTTTTCACACTGGGAGAGCTAGAGCTAAGCTATTACTGAATGTGCAGCCATCTGGTGAAGTTTATGGAGTTTTTGAGAATCTGACCGCCTTTATCTGAAATAGTCTGTGCGAAGGATCACTTCTCTTTAAAGGAGGAAGGAATCCTTACAGTTTGTGGATGTCAATACATCTGAATCAGAAGCAGATATGTTGGACTATGCTGACAAAATGTCCTTTCCTTCTCTATAAGAGTCTGTCAATGTGGTCACCTTGCCCTATTTATCTTTCCCACCAAAGGATGTGTCGTTTTGGGGAAACCTTTCTTTGAATGACAAAGATGGGAAACTAAAGAGTCTTCCAAGGCTAAGATAAGGCAGTGGAAGTTTCTGTGCCTGTCTCTAGTTACACCATTAGCCTTAGAAGATGCCTTTAGTAATGCATTCTTGGACACAGATTTTCAACCCCCCCCCCCCAGTTCTTAAGTCCTTTTAACAGAAATGGGGGCTCTAATAAGTATATTTTATAAAATCTTTTGGCAGATTCGGCTATGGTGTCCACAGATTTCAGCAAAGGGTGGTTCTTTGGCTTCTACCATGTATACTCTTTCCAAAGATGAAGGAGAGCAATAGCCTAGACAGATTTTGGCAAGAAAACACATCTGTACTACACTAGCCTTCAGGGCCCTTAATTACAAGACCCACATGCCGAAATACAAGGAGTCCAAGTCCTTCATGTGCCAGCTAAGGAAGAAGGCTGAGGAGATGGAGCACAAGGACCTGAATAAGTAAATGCTTGAATTATGCAGTGTTAGTACAAGACTGTACACCATTAAATGTGATTGTGATGCTGTAGACATATCATGCAAGGCCGCTGCTTTGGGATCTGTGTTGAGAAGACATGCCTGGCTGAGGACTCTGCCTCTAATGGTGATGTTAAAAGGGAGCTCCTATGTACTTTCTGTGGGTAGAGAGCTTTTCTTTGGACCTCCAGCAAGAAGTTGTTTAAGAGACCGGAGGAGAAATGAAAGACAGTGCAGTGCAGGAAACAGGTTTGTACAAGTTGCCAGATAAAGAGCTGGCAGACTTGTGTAAGACATAACTAAGGGAAACGGCCAAAGGGTAAAAAGGCTTCATGCTGGGGGGAAATGAAAAGAATATTGTAAAGGAAAGCCTGAGAACCCTCAGGCCTGAAACTCTGAGAAAGAACAACTGCGACTCGTCCAAGCTCCACCTCATCCTAATCCACAAACTCCACCCTTGCCCACCTCTTTTCAATCCCACCACCACCAGTTCCCTTTCCATAAAAAAAGATCAGGGGATGCATTAACCTCGTTGTGAAGCAGTAGAAGGCCATTATTTAGGACAAATGGGTACTTTAGATTTTAAGACCAAGACATACTTAATTTTCTAAGGAGATGTTGAGGGTGATGTGCTGCTGTTTGTATGTATTTTGACAGAAATAAACTTTATTGGGGTTAAATATGGCCCTTTGTTTTGTGCCCAGCCGTGCCCACAAAAACAGCACTCTTATTGCAGGTAATATGTTGTGTTTTGATAGGTTTAAAAAGCAACCCAGGAAACTGAAGGAAGTTCACACAAACTGCAGAGCCTTGCCTTCTGAATGTCCCCTGTATGAGAATGTGGTAATCCTCTGTGTATGAGTAGATCATATTGCTGCAAAAGAATTGTTGAAGGAGATGGTGGCATTCCGATGGTACCTTTAGGAAAATTACAGATGGAAAAAGCTACAATGGTACTTTAAAAAAAATAAATAAATAAATAAATAAAAACATACTAATGGCAACAGCATGTCCATTTCTTGCAGTGTCTTAGCATACTGCAGCTCTTCAGTAAGAGAGAGTTTTTGTGCTAGATTCATTCGATTAATGTCATTGTAGGTGTGTATTTTTCAATATGGGCCTGGATACATAGGTACTCTCCCCAGATGCTTCAAACACACTGGAGCCCATTTTATGTGGAATCTGATATCAAAGTGGCCTGTAGTAAGAACCCTGGGAAATGGTACATTAATGTAAAGGAGATTATGGCAGCCATTCTAGTCTTAAAGTCATTCAAACCTGTTTGGCAGCAGAAAACCCCACACATCCTCATAGGAAACATTGTTGCAATGTGATATACCAACAGAGAGGGCAGGCTTCTCCTGTCTGCTTTGTAAACTTACAATATGAACATAAGTTCTGGCCCAGGATTGTGGAGCTAACCTTCAAGGCATCTTACATCCCATCTCAGGTAAATTCTTTAGCAGATGAGCTGAGTGGAATAGGAGGAGACCTACAGGATATTATACATAGACATTTCTGAACTTGGCCTACAGCTGGGGCCTATCAGAAGTAGACATTTTTGCTTCTATATATAACAGCCCAAGAGATTTTACACTAGGATGCCAATACTGGGGACCTAAACAGATGCCTTATCTATAACTTGGACAGGTCTGTTTCTCCACACCTTTTTTTCTGGTGCCCTTAATTCCCAGAGGCTTCCAGAAGAGAAGGGAAGATGAGCCAGAAATGTTGCTTATAGCATCCTTTTGTTCCAGGGAACCTTGTTTTCCCCTCTGTTGAGCATAGTAAGGACAAGACCAGTCCTGTTGTGACAGCATGCAGATCTCTTGGCTCAGAACAAGTAATACTGCAGGCTGTTGGCTCTAAGGCCAGTGCCTTGGATGGTTTGTTCCTATCCCTTTTAAGCACATGTTATCAGAGAACAGGCTGCCTAGTTAACTGGAAAAGATTCTCCCTTTTGCTACCTCAGGAGCTCAGGACCCAAATGCAGCACTTTTAACCTTAATCTTGACAAAAGTGCCAAACCTTTACAAAGCAAGGACATTGCATGCCTCAGTCAGGATACATTTTTTAGCCATCTCAGTCTGCTTGCCCATGGGAACATCTCTTTTTCATTGCTAGTAAAGCAGTTCCTCAACAGGTCTACATTTAAGACCTCCTAAGGCAGGAATAAATGTTTCCACTATGGGACCTCTGTTTATGTCTTATGGAGAAGTCCATGTTGCCCTACTTTGAGCCAGCTGCTTCTGCACCTTTCATTTTTTTGCCTGGAAGACCACCTTCTTGGTGGCAGTTCTCTGTTAAAAAATTGTTTGAGTTGTAAGACATCCTGTACAAAGAACCCTTCCTTGTCATCTCCAGGGATAGAGTCACCCTGAATACCAACCCGATCTTCATGGCCAAGGTGGTGGGAAAACTATTACTGAACCAGGCTATCCACCTCTATATATTCTTTCCATCATCCTACAACTAAGGGCAAGGAATCCTATATTCCCTACACATGGTCAAACAACTGAGTTTCTACATAGAACAAAACAAATTAGAAAATGTGATCAGGTTTTCATCACCTTTGCTAGGAGCAGGGAAGGGAAGCAGGTTAGCAAATGAACCGTATCCAAATTGCTAGCAGCTGATAAGGCCCAGGGAGGGGAGTTAGTAAATGGGACCATATCCAAGTTGTTCATCCACAACATCTGTTTGTATTGTATCTTTCATGGTAGGACTGTTCTTGGGCATATTGAGGCCTATTCACCTACATCAGCTGTACCCTCTGCTGCGTTCCTTAGAGAGGAAAATGTATAGTCAGTCTTTTAAGCAGCTACTCTCACTACTCCATACCTTTTTTTTTCCCCAAACATTACAATCTGTGCATTTTATCCAGGGCCAAGACAGGACTTGCCATTACCATCCTACAGAGTTCTACAGCAATCTCCTCCTAATGGTCAGCCTCCCACTCAAACCTCTCAACAGTCCCAAATTACTCGGTTTTTACCGAGTTTTGGGGTCCCTATAATGGGGTGCCACGATTCCCGAGTGGCACCCCATTATTTCCGATTTTTAATCTATTTTTTTAGATTTTCGCGCTTTCACAGCTGACGTCATCACGTGCGCGATGACGTCAGCTCCGTCAGCCTGTTGGAATTAAGCTGCGCATCTGTTTGAATAACAGAACACAGGATTTCTAAGCCGCGCTTGAACGCAGGAGGATTTCTGTACTTTGTAAGCCTTGGATTGGTTGGGTTAATGAATTAACTGCAGAGCTGGTGGATCTGTAAGCCGCGCTGTTACAGTAACAGAATGGAGGATTTAAGTCATACTGTTAACGAATGGCAGGTACCTAATTAAGCTGTTACTAATACAGAACAGATTTAATTGCAGAGCTAGGTGAATGCAGTGCAATGCACTAATGCTAGTAAGCTGTTACAGAATGGGTTTAAAGTCGGCGAATGCATTTTTAATTGCAGAGTGAGTGTGTGTGTGTGTGTGTGTGTGTGTGTGTGTGTGTGTGTGTGTGTGTGTGTGTGTGTGTGTGTGTGTGTGTGCGTTTTAACAATATACATTACTATATGCTAATATTTCATTGCTAAAATGTAACACATTATTATTATCACAGGTGCAGTGAGTCAGTATCTCTTTTCGCATCATAGCTCAGGTTAGAAAAGTATAGTTACAAGCATTTTATTTGTTTAAATAGTATGTCCCCCCTACATTGCTGTGAAGTGCAATTAATATGTCACAGCTTCAAATGCACTCACCCCATGTAACAACGGCAGTCAGAGAAGTAGTGTGCTATGCTAGAAAGTATTGAGCTCTATTGTTTGGCAACCTGTTATGAACTCTGATACAGGATTTCAATGAGAAAAACAGTACCACATCTGTGAAGTAAAGTCTTCTGTGTTTACTTTATACTAGAGTGTGCTAGTTCTGATTTAGAGGCTTCATTTTGTACTGTGATGCTTTTCCATCTGAAACTGGTCTTGCTCATTCCTCTTGGTGAAAGTAACAGTTTCTGCTGCTGTTATTTCAGGTTTGTATTACTAGTGATTATTAGAGGTGCTACCTTTTCATTGACTGTGTTTTCTGTGGTCTGCTATACACATGTCATTTCTGAGAATGCTATTGCTTTGCCATGCTGGGCTTTGATACAACCAACCTGCTTTGAAGTCTCTTACTGGAAAAGCAGTCTTATAACATCTGGGAAGTAAAGGTTTATGCATTCATTTTACACATTAGGTTGTGCTGGTGCTGCTTAAAGGCTCTATTTTGTGTTATGGTAATATTTTATGTATAACTGGCTTTCCTGGTTCCTCCCATGGTGACAGTATAGGCTACTGCGGGTGTTATTTTTGGTTTATACTAGCAGCTTTTACATAGCAGTGCTAATTTTTTCATTGGTCTGTATGATCTGTAGTCTGCTTTAAAATTGTTGTATTTGTGAAAGCCACCACTCTGTTGTGCTAGGATTCAGCACACCCTACTTTGCTTGAATCAGTAGCAAGTACTGATGTTGGTAACTATCCTGTTTCCTTCTATCCCTATTATCTAAAATAATGCACCTTGGTGATCACCTGTATGTGTGTGTGTGAGCCTAAAGTCCCTAGCCACCATCACTTCTGAATTTATGCTTCACATTTTTGTTCTGTTCCTCATTAAAGCATTGGTTTTCAGGATTTGCTGTAAAACAAAACCTTTTATTCTAGCAATTTTATAAGTTTATAAGATCAGTATATGAAATGTATGTGCCCCTATTTTGAGGCTGTATTCCCCCATTATTGGCTTTGTTCTGTATTTTTGTGCTAAGCGGTTGAGAGCTATGGTAAGAAGTGAGAACTGAATTCACTAAATGATAGCCATTTAAGTTGGTCTTTCAGGAAACTGCTGATTTAGTATAATGGTATGTTGTTCTGACTGTAGTGCACAGGGTTCTGGCTGGGTTCAAGACTTGGCAGTGAAATGCACGGTGGTAACACAATATTTTATGTAAGTAACTTTCCAAAATTATACAAGCAATGTTTAAAATGTGACCCTGGTTTTTGGCCTCCCCCCAATTGAAAATAAGTGCAAGAAGCTGTACAACATGCCTATGGCTTACACTACTGTGATTATATATAAAAAAAAATATATATATATATATATATATATATATATGTGTGTGTGTGTGTGTGTAGAAGTAGACTGACTGTTATCATGGAAATGTTCTGAATAGGGCAGTTTTGTCCTTATTGGTGCATGCATTTGTTTCATTGCCAACTGGAAAAATGTTAAACAATACATTTAAAATCCGCTCTAACTTAAGTCTAACAAGTGTGCTGTATTATACAAGGAATATAATTTAATAAAGTCAGGAAGGTGTATCAAAGAGCACATGTATGAGACAGTATTGCTTTGTTTAGCAGATATCTTGGTGTTTGTGCATTGTGCTATAAAATTTTAAAAAATAAAATCCAAATAATCGTTGTAGAAGTAAAGCAGTATGCACACATTAGTGTTTATGGCAAATGAGGTGAAATAGCCAGGTAATGGGACATTGGAATGGCTGCAGGGGGACTCTGGTGATATATTTTGGTTATGTTCTTCAGTTTGCGTTTGAAAGTTGGTCTCCTACAATTCCATTGGAGTGGGTGGAGTTGTGTAATTATGTATGCAAATTTTATGTTAATCAGTGTACAGATTTGTACCTATTTTTCATGGGCCTTGTCCAGATATTTGATATTTCCAGGTTGAGAGGTATGCTCCCACTGGTAGATAAGTTCTTTCTCAGGAGCCATTACTGTAACAGTGAATTATACAGTGAGTATCAAACTGTGGTCATTCTTGTTTGAGGGTGGACACTCTAGCCACCTTCCTTCTATCTCTGTTCCAGTGACCAATTGCTTCACTCCTTAGGGTTGATTGAGAACTGGGAAAAGCAGTGTGTGTGTGTGTGTGTGTGTGTGTGTGTGTGTGTGTGTGTGTGTGTGTGTGTGTGTGTGTGTGTGTGTGTGTGTGTGCGTGTGGGGGGGGGTTCTGGTTGGATTGCTCTCAGGGGATCATTTTCACCAGGCAGTCAGTATTGTGGCATAGACCACCATAGTTCAGCTTGCCAGGGCAAGAATGAATTGAAGATGTTATTGACCAATGTCTCTGTTGTGCCACAGCCCTTCTGAAATACAGGTGGGAGGGTATACACATGGCCAGGACTGGGAAAGCATGAAATGTTGCACAAGTTGAGCCTGTCCATCGGACCGTCTGTGGCAGAAATCCACAATAGTCAGCAGTGAATTAAGGTAAGTTCTTAACGTAATTGTATTATCTTTGATTTTTCCCCAGTTTAAACGGATTGGCAAATGAAGGTTTTTCAGCTGCTTGGTACTATTAGAGTTGACCTTTTAGAGAGTGCCCACCTTTCAGCTATAGGCTCTACTTTAAACACAGCTATTGCTCCTTTTAATCTTTGCTTTGAATAAGGGGCTTCAACAGTAGTTGAATCCAGCGTAATTACTATCAGCCATTGTACAACACTCACCAGCCAACCCAAGTGTTTCAAGGGAAGAATTGTTATCGTTTGCCTATATAGCTGTTGGAGGGTTTCTGTGAGCTGTTTGCCTCCTAGTGGCAAAAATGGTTACTCCTACTGCTGTTTTATTTGATAACTGACTGGATTCTGATCAAGTTATGTCTGAGGTCCCTTTGTGGGGGTCAGTTCTAGTAGTAAGGGTGACAAGTTTGTTTTATATCTGTAGTGATGGGATTGTGTTTAGGTCCATAGAGTTTGTAGAATTTTTCCATTTTTTTTAAATCTTCAAGTATTTTCCGAGCAGAGTTACATTAGAAGTCTGGTAAAGACTAGATTGATGTAAGTTATAAATCCTTATAAAGCTGTAGTAGGCATCTTTTGTGACTCATATCTTTTTTTCCTAATCTTTCTGTTTGCTGATATTCAACAAGATGTAGCTTACCTGAAAGTGTCAGTCTCTCGCTTCTCCTGTGTTTTATGCTGTATTTCTTTGTGTATGTGACAGTCTAAAAGATGTCTTCATTAAGTTTATCTGGTTTAAGTTGTCATCCAAGAGCTTCTGGTCATCTGATCTTGCTTCTATCCAGATACTACCCTGGTACAGTACAGCAGCACATGCCTAACTTAATATGTAGAAAAACATTCCTATCCTTTTTACAAAGAAGTATTGTGCATGTGTTCTGTTTCCTCCAGACAAACCTCTTGATTTAAGTGGGTTTATCTCGCAGAATCCAGTAGTCTCCTTATAGATAGACTGCAGAGGTTACCTAGGAATGGAACAACGTCAAGCTTTTTTTTTTTTCCTTTACATAATTAAATTGTCAAGACCTCCAGTGGTTCATCTCTCCTGAATGTGTTGGAATGTCCAGACACTGTGATTCCATTTCCAAACTTTCATACCATCAGTGTGAAAGATAAAATACCTTTTCTTTCATTTGGAACTAGAGACTTCTTTTCCTGTGGTTAACAAAGTTTTTGATAAAAGTTAGTAGGGTGTCTTCATGGTTGATTCCACATAGTTCCATTGTAGCTAAGACTAAATCTAAGATTTCCTACAAATGATGGGTCCAGTACAAAATATTGGTGCTACTTTTTCAGTGCAAAAGTCATTGCTACAAGAATTGCATAACTGTATGGTATTAACTACAGGCATGCCATTTCTCTCTTGTCCGATCTTTTTCAACAGTTGAATTCTCTGTGGGGTATATGGGTGTATCCTTGAGCCACACCCTTTGAGGAGGTTTGACTGTATGAGGGAATTTACAACTTGCTGCATGCCTTACCTACTCTTTTTTTGCTGCTTAAATTAAATTGTCAGTTTTGTTTTGCTAGTTTATTACCACTTTTGGGCCTTGGTCTTTTAGTGCTAAGTATATATTGCAATGCCCACCACTGCTACCAATATATTATGGGTAGTAGTCAAGGAGCCTGAATCCTCACCACTGACACTGGAGAGGGACGTGCACTTGGAGTACAAATGGATACACTCAGTATTTCCAGAGGCAAACCTCTCTGCATCAGATACAACTTCCCTTAAGAGCACCCAGGGAACACACTCAGCCCAGGGTCTGGATGTCTGTATATCTGTCTCCCTCGAGATCCCCAGTAAGACTCCCCACTGGTACATCTGTAGGGTTAGGTCCTCAGCCGAGTGTCCAAGCCAAGTCTTCCAGCACCCTGTCTGTGAACCCAGTGCTTCATGCCCCTGCCTCAAGTAGCTCACACACACACACACACACACACACACACACACACACACACACACACACCTGGGAAAGGCTGGCAAAGATGTATCTACTGTGCCTCCTTCTGCCCAGAGTATAAGGTAGTTATAACTGCTACCAGACACTTCACAGTTGGCTACTAAGGCTCTTAACGAAAGGTGTCCAGTTGTACTACTGTGTGTAATACTAATATTAGTACAAATGGTAGTAGTTCACCGAGATGGCTAGGCCTTCTGGACTTGACCCCACACAGTGTCGCCAAATAAATATAAGTACTCTCGAAGGTTAGATACCAAGGACCAGCCACAATAGAAGTTTTAAATGTATTTAATAATAAATAATAAAAACGCACAAGAATACTGAATATATATTCACAGTAAACCACAGAGTTCAAATCACAGGAAATATTAAAAAGAACTTTGATGGACAGACACAGAGAAGTAAAGAAAATAAATATCTAAACTAAGCTTCACTATATTCCTAACTGAATCTAAAAGAATTTTACTGCTCCATAGTAACTAGCTTGGGCAAGGCAAGATGAAATACATAAGCAGTCTTTCTAGACAGGCTTCCCAAACAGAATACTTTATATCTGTCTCCCTCACTGTAAAATATATCCAAGATGACTTGCAGAACAACTTAATCTGGTCACCTGACGTTAGGTTCCAACAATATATCCTTTTGAAATTTGAGACAGGACTTTAGCCGGCTGCTACAATACACATTTAGAGCTTTTATGGCAATTCCTGGGAGCCAGAAACATTTACAGTACCCCCCCCCTTCTTTACAAAAGCTAATGGCTGCACCTAGACCTACCGTCGTCGGGCCTACACAGCACTGTGATGTGCCATTCAGTGACTTAACAACTCATTTACATTTCCCTTATTTTTTCTTAAAATAAGCCAGCTGGTTAACCATTGTTATGCCAGTGTCCTCTATTAAAACCTGTACATTTAATTCAGATGCTATAATACTTGTGCATTCTCTTAATTTCAGCATGGTGCACCGTTGATGCGTTTAACACCGTTAATACAAGCAGAGCTCACAAATGCATTTTCACCACAAGCATCTGCCCAAATCAGCTTGTATGACATAATTATTTACAAAAAGAAAATTTCAGCTAGCTGTGCTGGCACAAGTCGTATACTGCCCTATTTCTCCCTGGCATGACTGGTAGTACCTCTTTTTTTTCTCCTCTATCCTAAGAGGCTGGGATTTTCTGGTTGTTGTGATGATGCCTTAAGAGAATGTTAGTAAAAAGTGCTGCTGTTCGCATCTTCCTCCAAAAGACTCCATACTCTTGTCATTCGAGAGAGAATTGCAACTCTCAACTGTAACTGTTTTGTGTTTACCTATAGAGATTAGTCAGGAGAGCAGAATAATAAGAAATGAATTACTTTAACTTCTGCATGTTCTTTAGTTGTTTTTCCTGTTGGAAATGTCTTAATAAAACGAAGTGTTTGGAATGGGTAAATCTTTTAAAAAAATGTTACCCTAAGTTCGTAATAAGAAAACAAATTAAAACTTGATCTGATATTGGGTTTTACTATAGGCAAGGTGTCAAGCCCTGTTGTACTCTGTGAGACCTTTTTACTCAGACTGTTGTACTGACGAGTTTTTCCCCAGCTGTACAGGCTGGTCTTGTCTAGACAACTACTACTAGTGGATTAGCACTTATTTAGTTGTGCTTGTGCTGCTTATTCCAGTTTTTAAACATTACCATTTTTTTTGCTATAGTCCGCTTTTGTTTGATTGAAGCAGGTGAAATGGTGTTTAAAACTTCGGACACATTTGTGAGAACACAGAGGTAGGGAATTTAAGCAATGTGACAGAACCTTTCACAAAAACACTTCTGTTGGTTTTCTCTCAAGTGTTCAAGGTCATACTCGCGCCTTGGATACTGGTAAGACTATATTTTTAGAGTTCTGCTGTTTATTGATGTGACATAAGTGATGTACTTCCTCTGCAGCAGTTTAAAGTATATTTGGTTTTGCAAGACTAGGAAATGTCATTCAACTGTTTCGATACTTTGCAGTGTTAGCAGTTATATACCTAGTCATTAAATGTTGCTTTGTGTTAATTTTATGTTGTTGAGATGCTGACTTTGCGCTTCAGTGAGTTTAGTTTTGAGATGTTGTAGCCCGTTGCTTGTGTTTCAGCTAGCTGTGGCTCAGTGCATTTTTTTGTTTTCCTGGTTTCACTTTTCTGTTAAGAGCCTCACTGGGTCAGCAGGGGTCTGTGGGAGAGATAGCAGTACAGGGACAGAAAACTTCAGTACCAAAAAAAATGGTGCCTGGTGCTAGAAACTTTAATATTGAAAAATAAATTCTCCCAACAAGATGTTTGGTCCCAAGCATTCCTTTTTTCAAAACAGGTTTATTGTTTTAACATATAAGAGAAATATCATAACAATTTTATACAAGTAATTAAAAATAGGTATTATTATAATATTCAACAAAACAACTAAAGTATTTACAAAGACATCCACTACAATCAGATCAATTAATTAAACTAAAATACCATGCTATTGAAATTAAAATTTTTTTAACAAATTTTGTAAATTATCCCATACAATAAAATAAGATGTTTTTCTGTTTGTTCTAGTCCTAATTGTGTTTGTTTCCATATGGCACACTATATTCATAACATTTTTAAATTCATTGAACGAAGGAGGTGTATCTGAAATCCAATTTCTAGTTATTATTTTCCTAGCCACTGCTAGAATAGACCATAACAAGGGAAGCTTAACCTTTTAACACTTTGAGGTACAGGTGTGTTGAATAATATAAGAGATTTAGAAATAATGAAATTATCTGTAAAAAGAGCCTGCAAAAATTCATTAATTGACTTCCAGTATTCTTTCAATTTTATACAGTCATAAAACATATGAGCCCAGTCAGCATTAATTTCTACATTACATCTCTTACATAGATTATCTTTATTATTTATTTTATTCATCATCAAAGGTGTATAAAAAGATCTATGTAAAAATTTCCATGTATAAAGTCTCCAGACAATGGAAGACGTAGTTCTATAAGCAGATTCGAATATATATTGTTTCTCTTGTTGATTTGGTGGGTCCCCATTAATAGAAGTGAAATAATTCCAGTATGAATCTATACTGTAAAAAGTTTCTTGTCTGATAACTTTATGTATGTATGAAAGTTTACCTTTATCAGAAACTTTATGTTGTAAATTTAATATCAAGTAATCAATCAGTGTTGGAATAGATTCTTTAACAGTTATAGACATTAAATCTATTTTATTAATGAGATGTTGTCTAAAGGACTGAACCTCTAACCAGCAAGTTTCTCTTAGATCAAATTCTTGTTTTAAGAAATCTAGATTTTTAACTTTATTATCAGATATCAACTGATACCAGTACTTTAGATCATTATCTATAGCTAAATGAGTTCCTTCAGAAGTAGATGACAAAAGCATACCCTGAGTATACATTATAGGAAATGCAATAAAATTCCATTCCCTATACTTAGGGTGCATGAATATAAAGTTACGATAACTAATAATAATATTTAATGGGTAACAAACCATATGTTTAGGTGTAATAGGTGAAGTACAAAATTCCTTTAGTAACCATAACATGGAGTTATTTACAATCATATTTTTATGTGTTAAGGAGATTTTCATGAAGTGTATACTAATTAGCTCCCAATAATCTTTCCATTTTGTGACATATGACTGATCTATTAATAAAGTAATAACTTTTACAATAGAAGAGATAGTATATAAATTAAAGTCTGCAAAAGAAATACCCCTTGAGACCAGCTATTAGTATGTTTCTTTAATGCAATCCTAGGTCTATTAGGTGCCCATAAGAAATTTAACATTAGTGTGTTCAGTTTCTTGATAATTAGTAGGTGGAAGTATTATTGATTGTATTAAGTATAAAATCTTGGGGAATATTATCATTTTAATAATTGTAAGTCTCTCCTCCATAGTAAAAACATATTATTCCAGGTATTAAAAAGATTTTGTATATTAAGAAAACAGGTATTATAATTATTATATATAATAGATTTAATATCTTTAGATAGTATTATACCTAAATAAGTTATCTGACCTGAATTGGGTACATATTTAGTAAAATCACTAATGAGAATATTTTTTCGTGTATATATAGGTAGTATTTTAGTTTTTCTTCATTGAATATTAAACCAGAAATACTTTTAAAATTCATCATGTTATCAAATAGAGACTGTATAGAAGAATTAGATCCTGCTGATGTAATTAGAACATCATCTGCAAAAGTTGAATTTTGGATGTTGTATTTTCATCTATTTCAAAACCCTCTATGTCAGTACTGTTTCTGATCAAATTAGCCCAAGGCTCCATTACTAAAGTGAATAATAGTGGAGAAAGTGGACATCCTTGTTTTGTACCTTTAAGAATGGGTATTTTTTGTGAAACATATGTTCCTACCTTAATATAAGCCAACGTTCCTTTGTATAAATGTTCAATTAGATTTACAAATGCATCCGAGAAGTTTGTGCACTTCATTAAGGTAAACAGATAGTCCCAACTTACTGAATCAAATGCTGAACTTATATCAAGACTAATAAGTGTTAAATCTTTCTTTTTCCTATTTGCAAAATCTATTAATGTTAAAGTTCTTCTTATATTATCAAAAGTATTTCTATTTACAATGAAGCCTGTCTGATCTATATCTATAATGCCGGGAATGATTGTCTTCAATCTATCAGCAAAGATATTCATAAACATTTTATAATCAACATTAAGTAATGAGATCGGCCGATATGAAGAACATCTAGTTGGATCTTTATTAGGTTTTAAAATTGGCGAGGTCCCAAGCAGATGACAGAGCATGTGCCTGTTTTGTACTAACATGCTCTGATTGAGTGGATGTTAGGCATTTGCAGTCATCTGGCAGTCCTTTTCCTGTTTTGGATTGCTTATTCTATTTTTGTTCAGGAGAGTTGCAATCTCTTGTCAAGGGTGACTCTAGTTTCAGAGCAGCCTGTTTGTAGCCTTGAAATTTTAAGGATTGCTATACCTTCTTACTCCAGTTTAGAGTAAGATGTGTCCTGGCCTTACTCTGACCTCATTGGTATCTTGCCGTAGATTGGATTCCAGTAATAAGTACGAGGGGTCTGTCTTGTCTGGTGTTCTTCTGGAGGATGTGCCGTTTGGTGAATTGTTATTCTTAATGAAATAATCTACAGAATTATTTTTCCCAGCAAAAACAAAATAAACAAAAATAAAAACACTGAGGTGCTGAAAATTAAGATTACTAATTCTTTAGCAGTTCCTCACATCATTTCTTGTTTTTGCCTCGAGGCCGATTTATTTTATTTTTATTTATTTATTTTGCTTTTCAGCTACCTGCTACAATGAGATCAGGCAAATTCTGTATGGCTCAGGAGTTGGCCACAGACTTTTTATGTATACTTGGATGACACTCCGTTTTCCAACTTGGATGTCCTGACTGAGATCACTATTGCAGTATTCCAAACAGATGGAATTTCCCTGCTGATGTCCAGCAAGACTACGAAAGCTTAAACTTTTCATGGATTGTACCTCCAACATATGACCTCATCTTGCACGTGTAGGATCATAGAATCATAGGGGATTACTAGGCTATCGACACGGAGGTCATTTAAAGCCTAGCCATTTCGTCCCAATGTAATACCACAGAAATGTTAGTTAATACCCAAAACTGAATTTAGTAATGGCTGCCCATGTCTAGGAAGGTTGTGGGCGCTATTCCCAGTAAGAATTTACAGTGCCTCATCCACTCATCCAGGTTCCTCTTGAACAGTGTCATAGAGGTGCTCTGTTTCACGTGAATAAGTAGCCTATTCCAAAGACGTGGCAGTCACTGGGAGATAAATCTGTCCCTCTAGCATGTCCTTTTTGAGTCGCAGGCCGTATTTAGGTCCCTGGAACGGGTAGTTCTAGTCCCATTTGATTTATGGCTATGCAGCAAGTTCATTAGTTGTGGGTCTGAAATTTGCTCTGTAAACCAGGCATAAGTCTCCCCTAAGAAGTCTGTATGATAAAGAGTATAGTGACAGGGACTTTGTCAGTCTGTGTACAGCACCTGCTGGAGTTCCTTGATCTTCTTGGTTAGAAACCTCCGAGGTCTCTCCAGTTGCTGCAGGTGCTTTTTATGGTATATGCCGAACAGGACATTGTACTCAATTTTGGGCTGGATTAATGCAGAGTATAGAGAGGTTATAACCTTTTTTGCTCTCGAGGCGATACCTTTACTAATTGTGTGCTACATAGAAAGCCTTCCTTACTACAGTAGATACATGGTAGTCTAAGTTAAGGTCGCAGTCCACTTGTGATCCCAGGTCCCTTACCACTTTGTGGGTACTTAGGGTATTGTTGATGTGATAGTGTAAAGTTGACATTGTTTGTGTAGGGGGGAAAGATGATGCATTTCTTTTTGGATTCATTTTGAGACCGTGACTAAGACGCCAGTTGTTGGTTTGCATAAGACCCTCCTGGAGTATACTGACATCATTTGGGGTTTCAGTAATTGCACCCAGTTTGTAGTTGTCTGCAGACTTGGTCAGCTAAAACCCCTTAGTTTTGACCTGAACTTCTGAGAAGTATATACCAAACAGTAGGGGGCCTAGCACTCCCTCATGGCATCCTGCTGGTAACAGGTCTGCTGGTTGATGTAGGGTCACCCACTTTGATAGGTTGCCAAATGGCTCATAAACCGGACACACACTATCTGACAATGAAGGGGTTTACATTCAGTTTAAGTTTATCGGTAATGCTGGAGTATGGGATTGTGTCAAAAGCCTTTGCCAAGTTGAGGTATGCATTCTGCACAGATTTGCCCTTGACACATGCGCTGGTCACATTTTTGAAAAAATCCAGCAAATTTAACAGGCAGGACCTACCCTTGAAGCTGAATTAGGTAGGATCCTGGATTTGGAGGTCGCCTACAATTTTTATTTATGAGGTCCATAATGATATGTTCCATGGTCATACAGATGAGGCTGGTCAAGCTTATGGGTCTGTAATTCCCCTGGTCTGTTGCTAGGCCACCTTTGTGGAGGGGAATAACTGTTGCTCTTCTCTATTCTTCAGAAACAAAGCCTGTGGTTAGACTGTGATTGAAAAAGGTACTTGATGGTTATACTAGTTCATGTTTTAGCCTGTTTAGAAGCCTGTGATGCCTTATGTTTTTTTTTTTCCTTGGAGAAGGCTTTGATGACCTGTTCTTCAGATATGTGGGGTGGGGAGAGGGTTTGGGGCAAGGTTTGTAGGGAATAAGGATGTGAAATTTTCACCAGACTTATCCGCTAGCAGGTTTGCTATCTCTGTAGGGTCAGTGTGTGAGATACTGTTGATCAGTAGTTTTGCACATGCTTGGGCCCTACCTTTTAGGCTACATACATAGCTGTAAAAGGCCTTATGGTTATCCCTGGCTGTGATTGCTATGTTTTTCTCAAAGAAGCCCTTAGAGGATTTGACAAGTTGTCTTATTTCCCTGTTGAGGTTGAGGAGGATGCTTTTCCATTGTTGGGGTCTCACTTTTGTTTTCTTGGACAGCAACTTTTTACGTTTATTGTAAAGTTTATTGAAGCTGGATGTCCACCATGGTGGCTTGTTTTTACTTGAGACTATGGGGTATATAGGTGGATGTATAAGCTTAAATTGTCAGACATAAATCTGGAGACTGTCTTGCTGCCAGCCCAAATGTAGTTCTTGTACATGTTGAACTGATCTTCAAGTGGTTGTTGGTAACACATAAGTGCCCCATGGGTTAACCCTCTTTTTAATTTTATAACTTGTTTTGCCATATCTGCGCAAGATGTCAGTTACCTGTGTTTAGATGTCAGCTAGAAGAGGTAAGTGTGAGTGCAGTAGGCAAATTCCCTTCAGAAACCTCCATACCAAGTGTATCTTCTGCTTTGGCACAGAACAAAGCTACAAGACCTGCTCCATTTGGCAATCTCTTGTGCCCAAGACTTTGCAATCCCATTTACTTTTACCGAATACTTAAGAGAGCCAATGTCTGGTGTGTTTGGCCCACTCTAAGATAGTGGATTCCACTTCTCCAGAAGTACCTCCATCTCACAAAGAAAAATTCAAGAGGCCTGGACTGACACTTGGTCTGATTTTGGCACACCTGCTGAGGTTATAGAACACATGGTATGTATGACTCCACCTCGACCCTGATGCAGACCAGTATGGCATTGGAGGGTTGTACAACTGAAGAGACTTCTTCTACTGAGAAGGGAGAATCACAACTTATTATTTTTGGATGGACCAGAAGGCATCCTAAAAATTTTAATCAGGAAAAAGTTTCATAGAAAGTAAACGCCCGGAGGTTTGAGCCACCCCACGTGGTTTGAACAGACATCACATCTAAGAAAAAGCAGCAAAAGACTAAACATGTCCCTTCACTTTCTCTGTCTAGAGAGTAGTGGATGGACTGCTTAAAAGATCTGCTCAAAGCCATTATGACCCTGAAACTGCCTTCTTTGTCTCCCACCCCCTCCTGAACTTCAGAAAATTACTGTTGATTCATGCTTCTCCTCTGAAGAAGATGTCTGACTCTGACCATTCTGTGGTTTTCTCCTCTTTAATTCACTCCCCTGTTTAAGTCTTTTCAGATGATGATTCCGTCTCTCCTGGCTCTGCTGAGGAAAAGGCTTCTTTTGGGGAGACTGTTTTAAACATGAAACACTTTGAGCGGGAGTCCAGACAAATTTCAGAGGTCCAGCAAAGGTTCTGCTACCTCTCTGAAGAAGACAGTCCTGCCTCTTCACTTCTCCTTCCTATCCTGGAAACCTTTTTGGATTCTTTCCAGTGTACCTGTACAGAACCTGATGCACAGCCCACTTCGCCCAAAAGGCCTGACAGGTTCTACAAAATTCCAGCTGAAGTTCCTGTAAGACTCCTGTGGCAGACCAATCTGCAGTGTGTGTCTGTCTGCTGACAAGTCTTCTAAGTTGTTGCACAACAACAGTGCCGTCACTAAAGATAAGGATAGTAGAGCCATGGAGAGGTGAGAAAAGAAGTTCTACACTTCCTCTACTGTGGTCTTCAGGGCTACTAACTACCAGTCTGAGATGACCAAGTATCTGTTGTCCATCCTCAACACTTTGAACAAGGTAGTGGTGGATTCACAGGGCTTAGAGTCCAAACAACAAATTCTGTCTCTGGTTAACCAGGCCACTCAGGTGGCCAGACACAGTATAACCTGTAGTTATGATGCTGTGGAGCCCTCTTCCAGAGCAGCTGCTATTGGTGCTGTCATCTGCAGGTACGCATGCATGTGCAGTCAACTTATGCCAGTGGATTTTAAAACCAAGCTCATTGATTCACCCTTGAGTCTTTTGTTTGCCTCACCAGCAGCCAACTTATTTAAAGCCTTACAAGAACAAGGCAAAACTGTGAAAGACTACAGGCAGATTCTGCTTACCTCTGTAACAAGGTACCATAGGAACTACCCAGCCAAGCCCACTTATTTTGTCAGGAGGGAATCCAGACCACTCTAGAAATGCAGGAAGTTACCCAGGAAGAGATTTCCAGAGAAATCTCAGAAAGACCCTAGGTGTGGCAGGCCTCCCTCCTCAGTCAGTGACTTTATCTCCCAGGTCCACCCCCCACCATCGGTCCTACCCTAACCCTCTCCAAAAGATTAACTTAGTACATTTCAAACTGGGAATAGATTACTGTGGACCAGTGGGTGCTTTCTCATAAAAACAAATCATTATGCCATGCCTTGGAAGGCACTCCATTGAACAGTAACCCCCCTCCTCCCCACAACCAGCTGTAGCTTCTTCCATATATCCTCCAGGAACTACAGCCCCAAGGTGCAATAAGAACCACTGCCTACCAAATTTATAAGGGGGGGGGGTTACTCCAGTATGTTCCTAGTTCCAATAAAAGGACAATGGAGACCCACACTGGATCAGTTTATTAAACACTTTCCTAAAAGTGCCAACTTTCAAAATGCTGTACCTACAGATCCTGTTTCTTTTTCTTCTTCTTCCAGCATACCTAGCCTTTCTGGATCTAAAGGATACCTATACACATTCCCATTCACTCCTGTAGGATATTCCTCCGGTTCTGTACTGGCTTATCTCTGTTTCAGTTTACTGCTTTACCTTTTGAGCTTTCCGCAGTCCAAAGGTATTCACAAAGTGCCTAGCACCAGTGATGGCCTTCTGACAAACCTGGAAATTGAGATTTTCCCTTATTTAGACAGTCTGCTGATCCAAGCTACCTCCCTCTCAAAACTTCTACATAGCCAAATGGAAGAGATTTTCCTTCTGTTGCCATAACAGCAGTCAGAGGTTCCTCTTATCCTAAGTACTTGTGTGAACTCTTGAATATAGATTTGGCATACTTCTCCATCAAAGCCCATCTGCTAGCCATCTTATCTTCTCCTCTGTCTGTTATGTCCAGGCCTAGGCCAAGCAATTCTTAAATGGGGTACTGCATCTAAGATCCCCAAAAAAGCCCTTGCCCCCTCCTTGGGACCTCAACTTCATACTGGAAAAGCTCACTCTGCCACCATTTAAACCAGCTACTTAAGCAAATCTCAGATTCTACATCTGAAAACAATCTTGCTATTGGCTGTCACTTCAATTAGGAGAATCTCAGACCTGCAGGCACACATGGCTGTTCCACACTTTCTTATTTTTCATAAGGACAGGGTGTCCCTGAGGGTTAACCCCTGCCCCCCCTTCCTGTCTGAAGTGGTGAATGAAATGTCCCTCAAACTACCAATTTTCTCAACCCACAGAACAGTGGAGAAAGATTCCTGCACTCACTAGATGTACACAGACAGCTGAAATTCTATTTGGTAAAGCTAAGTCTATTTAGAAGTCATACCAACTGTTTGTCTCATTTATGGACTCCAAACTGGGCTAGCCAGTTTCTAAACAACACTGATAAGTCCATCTCCCTTTTCTTACTCATACCATGCCAAATCCTTACCCATCTGCCCTTGAGCTCACTCTGCAAGAGCAGTGGCATCCTTGAGGGCCTACTGCAAAGGAAAGTTGATGCCAGGACAATTCTGGAAGCTGCCACTTGTTCTTCTTTTATACACTTTCACTAAATGCTACAGAATTTATGCCTTTTCAAGATCCAGAGCTGCCTTCACTAGGTTAGTCTTCTCTGGGCACTTGGGCAGTTCTTCACTCTTCTAACCATCCATTCTTCTGCTCCTTTGAGTTCTGGGAATCACCTGTCTGTTTAGAATACTGCAACAGTGATCTGTCTGGACATAGTACAATTGCAAGAAGTTATCATTAACTGTAGATAGCCTACTGATCACCGTTGCAGTATTTCTTCTTACCCATATCCGCCCCTTTGGATACCATCTCTTTCCCTTTCTTACCACCCTGTCTGCAGGACTCTAGGACAAAAGGGGCTCCTCTCACTCCTTGCTTAGCCCCTCCTAACTGACCAGTCTTTCTCAGAGGTCTTTAAGCCCCTGGCGTGGAGATAGTCTGAGGATTTATACTCGTACATCTGCCTATATACCCCTACGCTTGATAACTGAGATCGCATGTTGAACATATAGTTCAGGGAAGGTTGATCTTTGGTATCCTGACCAGACATCAGTGGTGAAAACCCATCTGTTTGGCATACTGCAACAGAGTAATCAATAGAACTTCTGCTGTTAATGGTAAGTTCTTACACAACTGTACTTTCCAATGGGTGAGGTATAAAAAGATAACTGGTGTCCTTAATCTACAAATTAACAAAATGGGTAGACTTATTAAATTTGATAAGAAGGTGTGCACATCTGTCATTGTGGACATTATGGTTGTAAATTACCAGTTCCATAAGGTATATTTTTAGGGACAAATCTTGAAATTAATTTATAATCTGGTGCAAGACTTTAGATTTTTTTTCCTCCGACACAGGCAACCATGTTTTAGAACAAAGGGCTTTTGCAAGTTTGCTAAGTACTGTAAAATATAGTTGTAGCACTGTGACTGTAAAGTTCAGTGCTACTTTTTCTTTTCTCATCTTGAAATGGACTCCTGATAAGAACAAAGCCCTTTCATTGTGCACCAATGTGCCAAAACCCTTCTCAAAAAAATCCAAAAGAATTAGAAGCAAATGGTAAAAGAATGGTTAATAACAGACATGCTTATTCATGCTGTCCATAAGTGTTCCCCCAAATTTCCAGCAAAATTCTAGTCAAAGGCAATGCAGACAGAAGAAATATTACCAGGAAAAAAGCAAGAATCACGGAAAGCCCAAACATAATAGTAACAGCAGCAAAGACTTGCCAAGTAATACAGGCTCTTTTGTAAAAGAAAAAAAAAGTGATGTCCCATCCTAGCATTTCTTTGTCTGCCACTTCCCTCTATACCAAGGTAGGAAAATTACCCAGTTTTACATCTCTGTGGTTTCCTGTAACGGTAGAGAGTTGGGTCACAGGGGTACTATCAACAGATTGTGTTGTATGTGTTTTGGTCATCTCCAGAACCCTTGTCTAATATGCCAAGGCAACCAGATTAGCTAGGCTTTTTTTTTTTTTTTTTTTTGTGCAGAATAGGCAGCCTTTATTGCTCACATTGATCACAGTTTTGCAATGCAATAACACCTTTACTTCAGCATTCAAAATACAGTTTACATTGTGAACCAAACCAACATGTCCAGTAGCCAGAGGTCTGAGTAGTACAAGCTTCAAGGGATACAGCCCTACCCTTAAGCTGTATTCCCCAGTCATTATCTATATTGCAAACGTGGATTCTAACCTCATTACAGTTCCCATTTAATAAGTCATATTCATTGAACTAAATCAATATCAATTATAATCCTTTAAATCTAATGTAGCCACCTTTGAGAGAAAGACAAACAGTAACATTAAACTGAAAGCAGTACAGATGGATCTCTTCATCATCTGCTATATACAGATATCCCTGGTTTCTAATATTGTGCATCCAAAAATCTTGCCACCATTTTGAGAAGATTCTTTTATTGTGGTCTCCCAAGTTAATTTACCACTTGAAATAAACGTATTTTACTACATTTTTATATAATGTATTTGTCTACTTCTGAATCCTAAATGGAGTAAATAGATCATGCGGACGTGTTATTCCAGCTAACCCTCTATTTTAATCATTAATGTAGCCTGTTGGAAAAACTAACCCCCCCCCACACACACTTTACCCCTAATAGATTAAAAAATGTCAAACTACAAAGAAAACACAACAGTCAGAATAAAGAATTAAAACCGAGAAAAAAACTATTCTAGAATATTAAAAACCATTTCCAAACAAAACAGAAAATATAACACAATTGCCCACCCCTTTGCCATGCTCCAGTCCTCTTGACTAACCATTTCGAAACTATGAATGCATTTTAAGTCTGTTCCAACATGACCATTTTGCAAGCCCTGCTTTCTTAGCTATCATAGCAAGTATTTCTTCTTCTGCTTTCCACTGCTCAGTCATTAGAATCAAATCGCCTCCAGTGGGTTTCTTGGTTTGCTTCCAGCACTTGAAGATAATTCTCACTGAGTAGTAAAAGGAGTTCCAAAACTTTCTCTTGTATGCCTCTTACCTTGGCACCCAAACCTATTCTTAAGAACCATCTGTTCTTTCTGAGCCCCTTGCCATCCCCTGAGCCTAATCTGATAAACTGGTCAAATTCCATTTTATAATCTTCCAATTCCCTACATTCCCAGAATATGTGCTGCCAGTCATCAGTTTTCCCTGCCCTACACCTTCAACATTCTGCGTCTGCCCTTGAAGAATTTTCTTACTTTGGTTGGAGTGTAAAAGTACTTAAGCAAACATTTCAGGCGAAAAATCTAAATTTCCTTAACCAAGTGATCCCCGAGGGATAGCCTGTCGGGTTTGGGACTGCTGTTTTTAAGAAAATATTCCTTCCCAAAATTCTGCTGTAGTTATTTGTCATACACAGGACTTCACCTTTTTTTGCAAATTAACAAAGGCATAATATAATTGAGAAATTTAATCCCCTACTCACTCTCCCACCCTGTAAATCTCAATTTGAGATCCATTTAGCAAACATGGGCCTGTCCTCCAATTTAGTGACCCAGGGAAGTTTTTTTTTTTTTTAATTATTTTCTTTTAAAGCTAAACAATAAGCTTAATATTTTGGGGGGAGATCAAAATCACTTTGAGCTTTTTTCCCCATCCATGGTACTGCCTGGCCACTCAACTATTGCTCCCAGTACTTCATCTTGGTTCTTTGTTGACTCAATGTACCAACAGCTGTCTCAATATAGTACCTGCTGTATCACCTCTACCTGCTCCCAGCGAAGAACCTTTTAGGAGAATTACTTCCCTCCACAGCTTAAGTATACATTTATTGAGAAGTTTACTTGTCCTTGCAGCTACCACATCCATAATAGAGGCTTCCGGCTGCCCATTTCTACCCCAGAACACATCAAAGATGGCCTCTCTTTCCAACTGCCCTTCTGTCTGAGTATTAGCACCAATGTGGAAGGCTCATCGTTGGTAGAGCTGTGGACTACCAAGGAAAAAAAGTACTGATTATAGATACACCTCTGGGTCCATCATTGACATGCTACCCAATTTCTTGTGAAGAATTACTTTCCCATCTAATACTGCGTCTAGTCGCAGCCCAGGAAAAAATCCTTTATCCAATTTAAGTCCGAGGAAGTCCTGTGTCCCAGAGTCCAGTAAAGCAGATGCAGCAGCACATGCCAATTAATCACCTGCACTTTCTGATCCAGATCTAAATTAGTTTTCATGTCATAAGATTACTATGTATTTTCTTAAGAATTTTGTTTAACGTAGCAGCATTGGAGTCCTCATAGGAATTGCCCATCTACACCCCTGATTTGTTCCAATGTCCACCAAACTGGATTCCTAGCTTTGATCGAGCCTCTTTGTTATAGAGTAATCCCTACTGCCCTAGTATTAGACTCGATAATCTTGTACCCTGAAACTGTTTCAAAGTCATTAAGTATTTTAAATAAAGCCTCATCTTCTCCAGGATTACTTAACGAAACCACCACATCTTTTGCATACAAGGCCACCTTCAGGTCTAGTGTAAACCAAGTGATCCCTCTAATCACAGAATAACAGTAAGGGTTCTATGTACAGGACAAAAAACAGCGTAGACAATGGATAGCCTTCTCCAGTGCCTCTGGTAATTGTCACATTAGACAGCCTACCTCCAATTTTAACTTGGGCTACTGCCTCCTGATACAATCCAGTCAGGATGCTAGTCATCTTATCAGGTAACTGAAAGGTATTTAATACTTGAAAAAGGAATGCCCATCTCACTGTAATTTAAATGTCTTTTCAACATCCAAGGAATATAAGGCCACTTTCTCCCCTGTCCATAGAGGCTTCATAAATGATCATCAAGAGTCTGATGAAACTACTAGTTGTGCACCCCTCCCCCAACCTTACAAAACCACATTGGTCAGGATGGGTCAGCAGAGTAATAATTGCATTTAACCATTGGGCCAGTACTCTCATAAACATGTAGTTATGGTTGAAAGTTGTAATCTGCCTATAACAGGCTGTATCCAATGGATCTTTGCCCTCCTTGCTAATAACAGCAATAATCTCTGCTTCCACAATATGGTGCCCTGTTCCAAACATTAAGCATTTGTGTCAGCACTGTAATGATTCAGCCCCTAGTCAATAACCAAACATCTAATGGGAGCCTAGTGCTTCCTGCGGTTTTACCTTTACTTTGCTTCTTTAACACCATCTCTCTTTCTTGCCAGGTAAAGTCTCAAGTCAATCACTATCATATGCTGTCCTTTAAATAAGGCAGATTAACAGTCTTCTTGTATTGTTCAGTGAAGGCTAGCTTGCTCCCTCTGCTGTGTACAACTCCTGATTGAAATCCCAAAAAACAATTTCAGTATCCTACTCTTATTTCCTGGGAGTTATGGGCCCTATTTTGACAGGTCGAACTGCTAGTCACTTTACAGCCCTTGATAAAGTAGATTAGTCAAATAATCCTGTAATCCTCTTGTTTCTGGATAGACCTCATTAGAGATCTTTTTTTCTTCTCACTGTCCTTTAGCTTAGTACTCCCCCAGTTGAAGTTCCCTCAGCCTTTGCAACTCCGCCTGTCCCTTAACCATCCCGTTTGCAACCATTCACTAATTTTAGACCTAATTTCATCTCTAAGATCCTGTTTTACTCTTTCCCATCCCACCACTGTAGAAACTTCTTGTCCTGCAAGGACAGAATTCCTTTCAACCATGCAGCAAAGCCCTGATTACATGACCATCTAGTAGAAAATTCCCAGTGCAGGAGACCCATATTTTCTGTAGGAGATGCCTACATTGTACAAATAGGAGCATGGTCAGAGTAAATAGTAGGACCAGTTTCCAGCTTTTTTAGTCCAACCACTTCCTCCCTTGAAATAAAAATCTTAATCATTCTAGATCAGGTCTGTCACTTGGGGGCTATAGAAGGTGTACCCGTGATGTAAAGGACAAGGCATTTCATCACTGGGGCTGCAAGACATATGGCAAATAAATGCACCCGTGTTCTTTTCCACCGTTCTTAGAATATTCTCTTTCATTTTCCATATCCCCTTCTGTGAACACCAAATTCCAATCCTCCTGCAAGTAGAATAGGCCCATCTTTGGCCTGAATGATCCTAAGTAAGATATCTTTTTCTCAGTTGAAAGAACTTTGCTCCTGGAGGAATATAAATTGTAGCCAAGGACATCTTAAAGTGGGTCAATCCCCCCTCCCCCTCAAAAAAAAGCCAGACAGCCATCTCCTGCTGTATGTAAACTCTGCTTTCACTGGAATACAGGACCTAACTAATATCACCCCCGTTGATCTCCCCCGTTATATAAATCTACACATATAACTTGAAAACCTCTGACTTTAAGTTGCATTCTTGTAGAAAAAGTATATCCATTCTCTGTCTCCTTAAAAAGGTGGACATTCTTTCCCTTTTCAACTGATGACCCCAGCCATTCACGTTCCAAGAGCAAACAGTAAAATCAACCATGTCAATTTAATAACAAACAAAAAAAAAACTCGTCCTGGTGAGCAGGGCAAGACTGCCTTCCCTCCCCAATTATTCTGAAATTCCACCCATGGATGAGTTTTAACTTCTTGAAAGCAGGATTTATTGGGAAACAACCATTCCCCTGAGAAAAAACATTCCCTGTAACATCTCATTGACATAGATGCTTTACTGTGACATGGGAACATAACATTTAACAATCATTCATACCAAACACCACTAACTATGGAAAACTATATAAAAAAGAACAATTTTAGAGGGAGCATTCACCCCTGCTATTATCATGAGTTAACCTGGGAGCTCTCCTCACAAGTGGGGAAACTGGCCTTTCTACTAAATAGGAAAAATAAAAAGAACTCCCAGAATCCACACCTCAAGCCACTCCCTCAAACCCCTAAAGTATTTTATCAGTCCTATGATTTACATCCTGCTTCCCCAGTCATTGGGATAGAGGTCTTAAGTGGTACTAACATGCCATCAAGAAAAAGAAAAACTTCTCACTGACATGTATGGCACTGGCACCAAGTAGCCCTGTTCAACTTTTACTCTCCCACTTCCTGGGTAAGCCAAAACCATCAGAAATTAACATAAGTTAAATCCATTATAAGGTTTAATCAGTGAGCAAATATAGCCTATTTGAGAAGCGAACACTGTACCAGCTCTTCCGTAAACTAAGGAAAAAGAGCCTTTAGTGTGTAGCTGAAACACTTAACAAAGAAGAAAGGGTTGAGCTTATTGGTATACAAATAATTAAAACAATATTAACTGCCCCCCATCCACCAATGCAGCCACCAATCTATACTCTTTAGGTGAAATGAATTAGGGGAGTAATGAGCCCTTCCAAAATCATTCTCCAGGATAAAAAGTTAAGTGTTTTAAATATTATGACAAAGTGCAGTGTGAAAGAATCCCCCCACCACCATTTGAACATATTAGCTACCATTTGCACAGTTAATCCATTACCTGACATCACTTACCATACTGGCTCCATAGTGACAGTCGGACTTCCAGTTCCTCGAAGTTTAACTCATAACAGGAAATAGTATCAACAGCTAAACAATCCATCACACCTTTAATTACCCTTATTTTACAGAGACTTTGTAATGATTAACACCCATGAGAACGCAGGAAAAAGAACAGCAGACATTTCACAGTCACTGTTCTAATGCTGCTCCTCTATAACCTTCCTATGATTGTATGCTGCTTCCATAGAGTGATTGTGTCAAAACACAGGAAATGGTCCATTTGGTGAAACTGAAGGCCCCTTTGGCACTTCCTGTTCTTGGTGGACATCCATCTCAGCCTAGGGGTGCAGGGGGCTGATTACTATGTTCTCCTCCAAGTCCATGCTTCTTTGTGACCTGTATATGTCCCACCCCTGTCTGTCAAGAAGAGTTTGAAGATGGTAGGGTAAATCATTTAAATCTAAACCATCTTGCGTTAGCCAACTTTTGCACAGTATAAAGACTGTTCCATTGTGTGAGGCATGTCCACTGAATAATTCTGATCCACATATACTTTGCTGTTGGCACATGGTGCACATCGGCACATAGTAATTTTGCACCTGGTCCCCCAAAGTCATGAGATAATTTTTTCCTCCTGCTGAAAGGAATTAAAATGCATGAGGAGCCCTGCTAGGAACCCAGGTCATAAGATAAGCCCTGTCAATGTGGATGCCCTCCTCCGGGACCAAAATCCATTATGACAGTAACTTCCCAACATAGGAGCGACAATGTTTCCCTTCCACTGCATCAGTTATGCCTACAATTCTTATGTCTTTTTTTTTTTCCTGGCTCTGTTCCCTCGTTCAATTAGAGAAGATTCAGCCAACTCAAATCTGACTTCTGAGGCAGCAAATTTAGTTTTCCCTTTTTATTAATTTGAGTTTCTTAGTGACCTTATGTTTAGAAGTTGCATTATCATCTATCTTTTCATCCAGGTTTTGGGCATTGCTTAATGTTTTGTGTGTCTGGAACACATTATCAGTTATCTGCCACTATCCACTGCACCAAGAGTGTTTGCAAAATCCTGAGAGCACACTTCAGACTGCAGGATATCCACATTTTTCTGTATTTAGATGACTTATCTTTTTACAGTCTTTACTAAGTGTCTGTAATCTTCCC
>NC_056748.1:476375004-476430015 GCF_019279795.1 Protopterus annectens
CACTCTCTCTCTCTCACACTCTCTCTCACACTCTCTCTCTCTCACACACTCTCTCTCTACTCGTTCTCTCTCTCTCCCTCTCTCACTCTCACGTCATAGACTATTCTGATTTTGGGACTGAACTGAAATAACTAAAAAATCACTGTAACTGCAAATGCAGTATCCTAGTTTATATCACTTGATCTCCCAAAAATAACCCCATGTATTACAACTCCTCACATTTACTCCCTACAGGCTCAGCTTTACACTGCAAACCATATTGGACAAGTCTTCTGTAAATATGTAGATAGTCTCTCTGCCGTTACTCTTTCTCACTGTCATTGCTCACAGTTGTACAAGTACAGTTTAAAAAATATGTGCACAGTTTGTCTCTTATTGCCCACGTCTGTACAAGTGCAGTTTAATAAATATGTACACAGTTTGTCTCTCTGCCTTCACTCTGTTCATTGACATTATCATCCTCTTTGGATCTTTGCCCTCATTCACTGTCATTGCGTGCATCCCGTCTCTGTACAAGTAAGACGCATGTTTTTTTTTTTTATGCAGGGGCCTGTTTCCTGTCTTCATCATTGCCTGAAAATTTCTGTAGAATGTAATTATGTTTGCAACATCATTAAGCAAGTGATTTTTTTTAGTTTTACAAGTATATATCTTTGCCTTTTGCTGTATGTAGTATTTTACTATTGCTACTTTTATGTGTATCAAGGGTAGAGCTTGCAATTGGTCTTGCTGTGATGAGTTGCTCTGTGCCACGCAGCGAAATGCAAATAAAGTAAAATTGCATCAGTAGTAGCTTTGGGAAGTGCAAGGACCAGAGACAATGAATGCATTGTCTTACATATCCACATCTACATTATTTCCATAAAATGACAGGTGTAAAGTTTTATCACTTTCCATGACATATTCTACAGTGTTTGATTTTTGTTTTTCAGGCCTGAAGAGTGGAAAATTTAAAATGTTGGATGTTGTGGAATCCCTTGGGTAATGTACAAGATTTGTGTTTTCACTTTTCTCATGCAAAAATGATTTACTTTAGCATGCATTTCTTTTATTTTGACAACTTTAGTAAGTAATAATTTTTATAGTTGCTGAACATTGCAGTATATTACAATAAATATTGTGCAGATTTGTCCAAGTTTACCTCGTGAGATTGTTAAACTGACCATTCTTAATTGAAGTAGGGCATGTTTCATGGAAGGGGCACAACATCAGATTTCTCAGTTTAATGAAAGTGGGTCCACTGATTGCTGCATTGGGATTGATATCCCTTCCCCATCATTCAGTGACTGAGTAATTTAGTTCTAGTGCAGGAAGCACCTTCTGTATCTGATGAGAGTAAGGGCTTTGTCTTTGTGTAAAATGTCTGTTCTTTTTTTGTGTTTTGAACTCTTATTGTTACAGTCCTTTGCTATAACAGAGTATCACTTTTCTTTTTGTTTGCCCTAAGTGATGATCCTAATGTCTTAATTTGCTTGTTAATTTTGCATGCCATTCATATATCTAGGTGATTCTACTACAGTTTATTTTCCCCTTAAGCATATAGATGGATTGAGAGGTCCATACTTTCTCTTCATTGAAACATCTGTCTAGGTAAAAATTCTACCAGGCTCACCCAAGGCAAAACATTTCATGGTTAGTAGCTTTGGCTGCTTAGCACAGCAGTACTTGTTACCTTCCTGAATTATTAGTCCGAGTAATTCATCAGCTTTATTTCCTAAACTGTCTGTTACAGTGGTAACACCTTAAAGGGCTATTAAATCTGCTACACTTGGTCAAGGTAAACTCTGTATCTCATCTTCTGAAAAAGATGTCACATATTCCATTATCTTGTTGGAACCAAAAAAAAAAAACGTATTTGCTTATGTGCAGTTTATCCTGAGCAAACGGTCTGTAATCTAGAAAGCACTCCTTCCTATATTTGAATAATTTTCCTTGGTAAACTGTAGTAAGATGACCTAGCCATTTGTTAAAAGTATGGACCTTGATGTACAAGTAATGTGTCAAGAACGTAGAAGTAATAATCTCATTTAGTACATAATAATTTTATTTACTCCAGGTGTTTCAGTTATCTCCTAATATTAAATTCTTCATGAATTGTAAAAATTTGATTTTTTTGGACAAACCCTTATGATTTTCACTGCACCTCAAAGCGGCCAATTTGAGCACAGGGAGGGTTGATATGTAATTAACTCCTTATTGATGTTGCATGGATTCAATTATTATTTATTTATTTGCAGTTGGTTTACCAGGATAGTCCATTGGGCCAAATAACCCATTTTCAATGGAGTCTTGGGGAGAAAAGCTCCAGAACTAAGTATGTTACAAAAAGTGATTCATACTAGTTATACAAACACTATAACAAATTACAAATTATATAATAATCCAAAGTATTTTGACACCAGAAAACAATTTCAAGTAAACACAGAAGAAATAATTATGAAAGAACATTAGATACAATTAATAGATTATAGATTGTAAAGAATAATGCATGAAAAATTTTGAGTTTGTATCATATTAAAAATACTGAATCAAGTTTCTGAGAAATAACAGAAATTTATGAAGGAAGCACTTAGGAGGTGAGGCCTAGTGCAGTTTTCCCTATAAAATGAAATGATAATGTATATTAGTTATGAGTAAATAATCAGGAAAAATGCAAGAGGAATCAAGGCAAAGAAGGAAGATGGCAATTGCAAGTAAACTAGCTATGTGGGGTGGGAGCAAGGGCATTCCCACTTGGATACTAGGTGGGAATGAAGAGATCTTTTAAAAATAAAGTGGTTGGGGGTGGTGCGGATGGATGATGGTAGAGAGTTTCAAAGGCGGGCAAGGACAAAAAGATAGAAGATTTTTCCCTGGGGGACGAGTGGGTTTATAGATTTCTAATAGATTTTGATTGTTGGACCTCAATATTCTATCAGGAAGGTGCATTTTAAAAGCTGATGAAAGGGAGGGACAGAGAGAGGAAGTTGAAAATGAGTTTGTGAGCAAGAGTTAGTTGAATGTATGTGAGATAGTTAGGAAGCTCTAGCCATTTTAGTATATGGAGTGAGGAACAGTGGTGTGAGGAGGACTTGTGGTTGGTAGCAAACTTGGCTATTTTGTTATAGCAAGAGGAATGTTGGGTTTTTAGGCAGGACTGTAGATTAGTTAGGAATGGGGCTCCGTAGAGAAGGGAGGGGATAAGAAATGAAGTAGAGAGAGTGATTTTGGCAGCAGGTGTGAGGTATTTATTTTGCCGGTACAGCATACCATGTTTTTGGTGTTTTTATTTTTATATTTAGCTGTAGGTGAGAGTTAAATTTGAGTTGGTTATCAATTTGGACCCCAAGTAGTTTGGTCTCTGACACTAGTTCCAGAGGTGAATTATTTTGACTAGTGATAGAGAATGTGTTTGTGTTGAAGGAGACAGCTTTAGAGGGGGAGAATAGCATTAATTTGGTTTTGGAGGCATTGAGAGCGAGATGATTTCTTTTCATCCACTGCTCAGTAGTTGTGAAAGCTTCTTGGGTCAATTTTAGGAGTGAGGGGATAGAAGAGGCAGAGCATATAATAGTGGAATCATCTGCGTATTGGATGATGTCTGAGAAAGGAATAGAGTTATGGAAATCATTTATAAATATATTAAAGAGAGGGGGACCTAGTATGGACCCTTGGGGTACCCCAGTAGGGGTATTTAGAAATGAGGAAGTGGCCTTTTTCCATATTACTGCTTGAGATCTGTTAGATAAGTAGTTGGAGAACCAGTTCAATGAGGAGGGAGATAGGTTAAGTCTTGAGAGTTTGGTTAGTAGCAGGTTATGAGAGATAGTGTCAAAGGCCTTAGAGAGGTCGAGTAGTATGGTAGAAACAATTTGGCTAGAGTCACGTGCTTTGTTAATAGTTTGAAGGAAGGAGAGGAGGGCAATCATAGTGCTGTGATTAGGTCTGAATCCATGTTGTGTGGGAGTTAGTAGGTGATTTTCTAAAGGGTAAGGAAGGAGTTGAAGATGAATACATTTTTCTAAGATTTTAGAGATGGGAGACAGGATAGCAATGGGGCGGAAATTAGTAACATTGTTATTGTTGCCCCCTTTGTGCAGAGGGATGATGTAGGCCTTTTTCCAGATTTGGGGTACTGTACTTTCTAAGATAGAGCGGTTGATTAAAATGCTAATAGGGATGTTATCAGGAGCATTAGTACATGGCTTCAGTTTCAGAAGGAGTTTCTTTATAGTGGAAGTGGGTATAGGTTTGAATGAGAAAGAGGGAGAGTGTGCGGGGGGGGAGTTAGGGGCAGATGAAGATAATGAAGTAGTTAGAGTAGGAGAAAATGTGGAGGGAGAAGAATTGGTAAATGGAGATGTGGGAGTAGTGGCGGTGCTGGGTGGAGTGCTGGGGAGAGAGGGTGGGGGAGTATTTGAGAGTGTAGTGGTGTTAGAGAAGGATGATGTTAATTTGGAAATGGATTAAATGAAAAAATAATTAAATTGTGTAGCCAGATCTAGGTCAGGAGCGTTTGGGTCTGGGGTAGGGGTATTTTGTTTACTAGGGTTGAGGAGAGTAGAGATACCTTTCCAGAATTTCTGGGGGTTTGATTTATTGCTATTTTGGAGTGTGGAGAAGTAGTTTTGTCGATTGGAAATTGAGTTTTTTTTACCCTGTTTCAGAGAATTTTATATTCATTTTGGACTAGGGGGGATCTGTTTTTCTGGTAATGTGCCCAGACTTTATCTCTGTGTCGCATAGATGCTAGTGTATTTTTGGACAGCCAGGGGGCTGTTTTAGTTTTAATTCTCTTAGTCCTTAAGGGTGCACGAGAATCAAGTATTTGTAGGAAAATTGAATTGAAGTGGGCAACTGCGTTATCTAGAGATAATGTTTTTAGGCAGTTCCAATTTATGGATTTTAGAGAGTTTGAGAAGCTTGTAGGATCAAAGTTTTTTTGGTTACGGATAGTAATAAAATTATGGTTACGGTGTAGGAGTAATGGGAGTCGCTGTGTGAAGATGGGTATGTGGTCACCAAGGGGATCAGGTAGAGTACCGCTGTCAGAGAAATAGTGGGGGTGAGAGACTAGAATCCAGTCTAGAATACTGCCATTAGAGGGGTTTTTAGAGGGGTATGTTGTGGAGTTGATAAGTTGTGAAAAGTTGTAAAGGTTGATATTAAGAGGGTTTTTAGGGGACTGAATGGAGGCCCAGTTAATATTCATATCACCAAGTATTATTGTTTCATTGCTAATGTTGTTAGAGAGCCAGGAGAGGATATCTTCAAGTGTAGAAATATTCTCTCCTGGGGGGATATAGAGTGCGGCTATACAAATGTGTTTATGTGAGTTAATTTGGAGAGATGTGAGGAGAAGTTCAGCATTTTTGAAGTGTGGAATGAGTTTGTTATAGGGGGTAACTGACAATGAGGATGAATATAGGAGAGCTACTCCACCTCCTTTTTATGGGGCCTGTCTTTTCTAATGATTGAATAGTTTGGCGGAATTATTTCAGAGTCTTTTATATAGGGTTTTAACCAAGTTTCTGAGATTGTTAGGATATCCGGTTTATTGTGAATGAGCCAGGCATGAAGGTTAGGAACTTTGTTTACTATACTTTGGGAGTTAAAGGAAGTAAATAAAATGAACTTGTCTGTAGAGGAAACTGTGGAGGGGCCAGGGTTGGGATGGATATCACCGGATAGTAGAGTAGAAATTAGATATAAGAGTGGCTTAGAGAGGTAGACTGACAGTTTGTTAGGTAGATTGGATTCTATTGTGGATTTAAGGAATCTGCTAGTAACAGTGGGGGGAAAATGTTTTTGAAGGGTAATGTATTTGTATGGGAAAAGTAGGAGGTTATTTATAGGATATAGATGTGGAGAAATAGGAGTGTGTGAGTATGGTAGAGTAGAGTCAAGGTGGTTGGTAACGTGGAGAGGTCGTGCATGGTGAAAGTTAAAGGGTTGGGTGATGTAGTAAAGATAGGATAAATTCAGGAGAAGTAGAAATAATAAGGAAATGAATGAGGATTTTGTAGGCATGATGGAATGTGGAATATGTAGAGCTGATATGCTGTTGATAAAATATTTATGAATATAAGAGAGTTATGTTTGTATAGGAGCAGGTAAGTTTAGGAGTATAAGAGTAGAAGTGGGAAATAGAGTTGGGATTGGAGTGGGTGTGGTTTGGGAGTGGGGTGGAGTGTAGTGCAAGTAGAGAGGAATTCTACTGGTTAGGTGGGATAGGTGTGGTGAGTAAGTAAAGATTTAATGGGCAGAAAGAGGGAGGGGTAGATGTACGGATTATGTGGTTGGTTGGATAAGAATTTCTGTGGGTGTGCCTATGGGGGAAATAAAGGTAGATGCACTGGGGGTGGGTGGAATTTGGGGGCATGGTAGGGGAGCGGAGTGAGCCCGCAGGGCAAACGGAGCGGGAAGAACCAAAGAGGTCTGGAGAGGTTCGAGAGTCTATCAGTAAAGTGTTGTTTGCAGAGGGGTAAGTTAGAATGGAAGAAAGACCTGGGTGTGTTGGGTGAGAGTGAACTATGAGAAACTAGAGAGAGTGAGTAGGAAAAGAGATGTTACAGCTAGAGTGAACTAAAAGAGTTTAGGAGATACAGTGAGAAGGAGGAAGGTTAGAGCTTTGAGAGAATACCTGAAGTACATGCAGTGAAGACTGCTGGCTTTAACGTAGAGTCAGTCAGCACCAGCACTTACTTAGGATGTATATCTTGATTCTGCTTTAGCTAAACATCATACCCAAATTCATCTAAAAGTTTCCTTTCAGCCTGTTTTTTTTACTTGTGTTTCTGATACTGAATATCTGTCACTATTGTATTGTCAGGGACATCAGTTGCTGTATCACCATTGTCGATCTCTTTTGAACTACTAGCCCTGCAAGGACCATTATAAATTCCATTTTTATTTGTATACATAATACATTTACTCACAGTAATGTCAGTGATGCTGTCACTTTTTAGCATTTGTAGATTCTAAGTATTACTCTAAATTTGATAAACTCCCTGCAACTACATTTGACTCCATAGTAGCACCAACATGCTCTTTATCACTTTACCATCAAGTGTTAACACTGCAGTATGATTTTCCTCCAGCAAATACATACAGGAAGATAACACCAAACTATCAGTATTACAGAAACTGTCCCTTTTAACAACACCTGCATCTGCATTTACTTTATCTATTCCCTGGATCTGTGACAAACTGTCAAATGGACAAATTGTTCAATCTTATGGTTTTGATCATATGACTTAAGACAATCAATCCATTAAAAAAAAATCCAAAATGAAAACAGTACCCACATACAACAGAGAAATTCATTTGCAGGGGAAGGCCCCCCCTGCTAATTATTTATGCCACCTCCGAGTTCGTACCACAGTGAGGAAAAGGGCAAATTTCCTGATCCCTACTGTAATGAAGTATTAGGCAGAATGGTTTGATAGACTGAATTTTCAATCACATGGTTTCATTGGAACCAGTCTATTATAAATTCCCTTAAGGTCGTAAAACCTTTTCCAAAATGACACTGATAATCTCTTACAGCAATTATAATTTTGTTGCTAATTATACCAGCTAATTCTTTTAACCTTGTACAACTCCAACAACTTAAACTGAAACCCTTTTATATTACTAAATGTTGTTTATGTAGTTTGAACTGACCAGATCTTCAAGACCATAAGAATTAAGCGACTCCATTATTTCAAAAATAATATATATAGCCTAACAAAATAAATGCCTTTTGTATAAAATTCCTCCCAGTTAACCTGTTTATCCTTGTCATCACTGATATCACATAAAGATCCACAAACCGAGATATGAGATGTTTGTTCACTAAGCGGGTCCTTTTAACTAAGTAATGCTCCTTTCCTGTTCAGTAGGAGCCTAGTCAAAAACACACCAATGGCAGCAAGAGAAAAGAAATGAAATAAAATAGAGAAAACTGTCACTCTGTCCAAAAAGTACAGGAAGTTAGAAAACAATAAACTGGCTGTCTAGAAAACCAAACATTTTTAAGTCACAATCACCAATAACGCTGTTGCACTGTTTATCATCATCAGCCCCTTTTCCCATTTTCTACATGGGGTCTGGGTATCGTGTTAACTGTTGCCATCTCTCTCGATTTCATTGCCACACTTCTGCCTTCAACACTCATGCCTGACTGTTGCAGATCTTCTTTCATACAATCCATTCACCTCTTTGCTAGACGTCCTCGTTTCCTTTTACCTTCTTCCTGTCTGTCCAAAATAATCTTTACCATGTTGTCTTCTACTTTCCTGCACCTGTGTCCAAGCCACTGTAATCTGTTATCTTTGATCTTTTCTGCAATTGGAGCTACTTTGGCTTCTGCTCTTATGTCCTCATTTTTTTTCTTCTGTCTTACAGTGCGCATCCTACCATCCTTCTCAATCACTTCACTTGCATCACCTCTAGCTTCTTCATCTGTTCTGCCTTTACAGCCCAGGTTTCTGTACCATACTGTAGTACTGGTCACATCACAGTTTTTTATCTCTTACTTTTCTGCTTCTTTGGCATTTTTCTGTCATAGGCTACACCTGAGACTCAGTGCCAGTTGGCTACAGCCCCTCTGATTCTAGCTTTGACCTCTTCATTCAGACTTCTCCGAGATACTTGAAGCTGTTTACCTGTTCCACTATCTTCCCTTCTATCTCAGTTCTCAGCTTCTTCTGATTTCCCCAATGTGTTGCTATTGCCACTGTCTTATCTGTGCTTAGTTTCATCTCATGTGTCTTCAGTTTTGCATTCCATTCCCCTATCCTTTGAAGTTCTTGCTCAGTCTGCCTCTAATTCCACATCATCTGCATACAGTAAATTTGTTGATCTGTCCTCTCCAAACTGTTTGCAAATGTAGTCTATCCCCAGTATGAGTAGCAATGGGCTCAGAGCTGAACCCTGGTGTACACCCACTCCCACTGGGAACCCCTCTTTGAGTCCAAACACTGTTCATACTTGAGTCATTAGGACCTTGTACATAGCCTATACTAATTCTACCGATGTTTCTGGGATGTCAAACCACCACAGTTCTGCCCAAACCAGCTTTCTTGGGACCTTGTCATATGATTTCTCCAAGTCTTGGAATACGCAATTTCCTCTTCTATAGCTTCTTTTCAACTATCTGTCTCACTGCAAACATTGGGTCAGCTGTGCTGCATCCTGATCTGAATCTGAACTGCACATATCCCATCTTACATTCCACTACTCAGTGTATCCGTTTATTAGTCACCCTCTCCAGAACATTCATGCAGTGTGATTGGAGCTTAATGCCTCTGTACTGCCCTCAGTTGTGAATATCCCCTTTGTTCTTCTACACTGGCCCAAGTATGCTTATTCTACAGTCCTCTGGGATATGTCTTTCTCTCCACACTGCTATGAGTACCCTCAGGAGACATTTCTCCCCTATCTCACCCAGCATCTTTATCATATCTGCTACGACCTCATCTGAGCCTGCTGCTTTCCCTGACTTCATTTTCCTTAGTGCTGTTCTTACTTCTTGTAGGGTGGGGTCCTCGTCTCTCATCGTAGGTTGTTTCTGGGGTAGTACAGCTTCAGTGGGGGTTTTCTTGATTCAGAAGCTGATGGAGATATTCCTTCCATCTGCCTTTGACCTGTGGACTGGTGAGCAGGTTGTTGTTGGCATCCCTTATGATGGGTATCTGACTGTCTTCTTTATTTTTCTGTCTTTCCCTTGCAACCTGATATAGTTTCTTTGTACCACCTACTGAGCAACTTTCCAGAAGTTGGTAGAGTGCCTCCGATGCCCTATTCTTTGCTATTGCAACTCTTTTCTTAGCTTCTTTGTTAGCCAGCCAATATTGCTTCCTAGCCTGGTCGTACACTACTCCTTTCTTTTGATTACTTCCTGGACTTCTGCATTCCACCACCAGCTTTCCTTATGCACCTTATTTCCATATCTGGCTCAGACACATATCTGTTCTGTAGTCCTAACACATGCTTTTTTGAGGCACTTCTGTTCTTCTTCAACTCCACCTCTTTCCTTGACTTCTTGGGGGGCTAGAGCCCTGGGTAATTCCTTGAACTGTTCTACTTTTTCTCCAGTCAACTTCCAGGTCTGCAGTCTGATCTCTGACCCTAGAGCCTTCTCTGACCACTGCTTGCAGTCGATTGTGGCAACCAGTGGTTTATGCTATGGCCCGACTGTTTCACTGGGAATGACTCTCCAATCATGGATTCTACCCCAGTGCCTTTTCCTTACTGGGAGGAAGTCTGAGTTGCATGTTGGCTACTCTTGTATGTGATCTTGTGACTGTCTCTCTTTCTGAACCATGTGCTGGCTACTATCAGTCTGTTTGCCAGACAGAACTCTAGAATTGCTTCTCCTTTATTCTTGTTGCCCCACCCATGTGAACCTAGGCAAACCTCCTATCCTGTTCTGTCTGTCCTGATTATGTGCATTCAAATCACCCATTAACACCAATTCATGTTATCCTGCTTTGTCTAGTAGGTCCTACAACTGCTGTCGGAATTAACTGTTTTCCTCACTATCACAACCCTGCTGTGGGGCATAGGTTCATAAATTAGTACTAGGCTAACTACCCTTGCAAGCCATTTGAAGCCTATCCAATTATCCATTGTGAGACTCAAACCCTGCACCTTGTGCTTGTAAGGCAAACAACCTTAACCATTAGGCCACCCTCCCAACCCTCAGCATAGGCTGAGATTATGAATACTGCCCTATCATTACACTAGTCTCTGGTTCCCATGAGTCTGTCACTAATTCTGATATCCCTCACTACGTTCTGAAGCCTGTCTCTTACCACAATATCCACACCATTTCTAATCTCTCCCCCTCCTGAGTAGTAGACTCTGGATCCCAAGTCAAGTGGCTTTGCTGCACTGCCCTTCCATCTTGTCTCTTGGATACATAGAATGTCCAGCCTCCTCTGTATCATCATGTCGTCCACTTCCAAGCTGCGTCCTGTCAGTGAACCTACATTAAGTGTAGCATTTCTCAGTTCATGTCTGACAGGCTGATTGGGTTTTTGGTTTTGCGTCCAGCTTTCACTCAACAGAACTATCCCAGGTAACCCAGGCTGGGCAACTAGACACCGGCTAGCCAATAGCTTATTGACCCAGGGCTGCTGGGCTTTCTGGCAGGCACAGACTGGCCAATAGGGGCATATACACCCCTCCTGCCATTAGCATGGGTCCCTGGTGTAGGTCAGAGTAGGCTGGGTCCTCAACCCACTTATAACCAGTAACTGTCCATGCCTATTTTGGCAACATTAGTCAACATGACCGAACCACCTAGATCCATATTTTACACTGTCAAGTGGCTAGCCCTGCCACGACGTGAAGTCTGTGATCTGTGTTCTATCTTGAGGATACTGCACACCACAGTAGATGCCCAAAGCAGTTAGTCTCTGCAACTCTGCCCACAGCTGCATTTGTTGGTGAGTTTTTTTTTTTTTTTTTTTTTTTTTAGATGGAAAAGTCAGTATGTTTGTTTTACGGAGGTGGGGGGAACCCCACAGAGGCACAGGGAGAACATGCAAATTCCAAACAGGCATTGGTCAGAGTCAGGATCGAACCTTGTAGCTTGTGCATGGGAGGCGAAAACCTTTACCATTATGCCAACTTATCTCTGTTACACTGTTTAAAATGATGGTAGATCATTCTGAGGCTAAAGCAGAAGTGAAGTAGATTCATTCAGTCATCTCCCATTTTTGATGTGCAGCAGTACTCTCTGGGATAGTAAAACAAAAAGTAACACAAGTAGTACCAACACTACATGAGTAGTATATGCTAACTACAATACTATGGGACATATGTTGCTAAGGATCTGATGTCTGGCCGGTATTCAAAGCTTTTGGGCACCTTCCACACTTACTGTATATGTGCGTGCCTAAATCAAAGCAGAAGTACAGGTACCAAAATTCAAAACATCCTTGCTGTTGAAGGTAACAGTCAGACCCTGTCTTAAGTGGTTCAGCATTTTGCTTGTTTGATGTTTTGGGCAAATAAGTACCACTGTGGGGTCTTTATTTCCATATTTCTGTGAAGTTGTTGGTGGTAATTTAATGTCTTGGAGGAAGGAAAAGTGTTGGTATGGACAGCCGATTCTGCATAAAGATTCCCATACAGCTTGTCTTTTTTTTGCTTAGAAGACACTGTCAGTTTGTTGTTTACTGTAACAATTATTAGAAGTTATCTTGGCTGCCTTAACATTAACTTAGGGAACCAACAGTTTAAGGCCCTTGCCCAAGCAATGATGAACTCTGATGGCAGTACCTCAGTTGTCCCCCTGCTGGATGCCAAGAAGAAGAAAACTAAGAGTGATCACTGAAATGTTTGCTTATACCTCCTGCCTTAAGCTGTCCTTCATTGACGACTTTGCTGTGGCAATATCAGAGTCCTTAGACTATTTATCTACTTCTTCTAGTCTTCTGTGATCCTCCTGTAGAAAGGTTAAGAGTCTAGCATGTCCTCAGGTTGATGTATGCTTCCTTTTGACAAAGGAGAACTGTGCTTTATCTGGGAAGACCAGATTGTATCCCACAGTTGCTAGTCAGGAAGAGGTACCGGCACCAGCTTTGAACTATATATATCTGAGTCTTCTCAATTGCTCTTTAGATTCTCCTAGAAAAAGAGTCAGAAAGTTAAACATGTTTTTCCCTCCTACAGCACTTTCTTTAAAATAATGTAGAGAGGAATGATTTTCCTAAGCAAAAGGTCTTTTTAAGGCCTTTTGGTTAATTCACGCTACTTCTCCATCTTCTTCACATTGAAAAAGGAAAAGATCAAGCATTGAGTCCCAGTCTGACATCGAGAAGGGTGACTGGAATATTCTTTTCAGGTATCTTCCTCCGAGTCCATGAAGTCAGAAAATATTTCTTCAGAATCCCAAGTGGAAGAAATTTCCTTTTGTGACACTACAGGCAAGATGGCAGACCTGTTTCAATGTGAGCAAAAATAAATTTCTGATACACAGAGGAGATAATGTAACACAAGTGGAAACTCCTAAGCCTTTGGCTGTACTTCTTGTCATAGGTGCACTAGAAGATGCCTTTTAATGCTGCATGTCATTCAACTGTCAGTCAAGCCACTGCACCGAAGATTCCAGGCAGGCTTTACAAGGCACCTCAGACACAAGAATGTTAAGTTGTCATTCTCGCCTTCATTCTTGCTGGATGGGTTCGGAGCCGATCCTCGGCTCCGACTCTGCCTATAGTATAGCTCGAGAGCTGTTTTTACCGGCTTGAGGCAGCCCTATAACCCACAATACCATGCGCTAACTCCCCAGATCTCGTTTGCCGCTTCGCTGCGAGGTTGCCTTTTTTTACCGGCTCAGGTCAGTAAAGAGAATTCTTTCTATAAAACTAATTTTCAGGTAGGTTTTCCAGTTAGATACTCTTTGTTAGGTCCCTACTGATTGTCTTATTCATTACAGCCCTTTTGTAGCCCTTCTTCCCTTCTTTAGTTAATTTTTATTTTTGGGCCTACGGGCTTTACCTTAGTTTTTCCCACCCCTTGCAGAGTCTGTGTGTGGGTTTAGTCAGTTCCCTTAACTTTTTCTAGTTTTAAGTTGAGTGTGTGTGTGGACTGACTGTGATTACTGTGTTTGCTGTTGTTAGGACTATGTCCAAAGACACTAAGGTCTCGGGATTCAAGAAGTGTGACTCGTGCTGTCAGAAAATGTCTCTGACAGACTGTCACACTTCTTGTGTTTATTGCTTAGGGCCTTTACACCTGCAGGATTCTTGTTCTGTCTGTCACGGGTTTAGTTCAAGAGTCCTGCAGGGGCGGCGTAATAAGTTCATCTTAAGGGGCTTGTTAAAGCCCGATGACTCCCCGTCCAAGTCTGGCTCGGGGAAGTCTTTAAAAACCGCCAAGCCCTCGGCTCCAGCTTCTGAGTCGAGGGCTGGCGTTATTGAGATGGCTCCAACATTGGTTCCATTCGGATCCGAGGCGGGCAAAGTGGTATCCTCTCTGAAACCAGTATCGGAGCCGACCCCAGCGTGCAAGCACTCTAGATCCCCCTCACTAGAATCCGTCTGATTAGCTCCGAGATCCCCTCTCCTATCGGAGCGGAGTCATAGGACTCACTCATCTAGGTCATCCAGGCTCTCCGACCACGACATTGAGAGGGTGGTCAGTAGGCTCATAAAATCTCAGGCACTAGCCCAAATGCTCCAGAGCCCATCTGACCAGACTGTGGCTCCTTCAGTACCGCTATCGATTCCTCCTCCTATTCAACTTTCGAGTTCGGAGCTGGGGTTTGTCGGAACCGTAACCTTGCCCACGTCGGAGCCGATACTTCCACCTTTGGCTCCGGTGTCGTTGGCTCCGACCTCTTCATTGGTTCCGTCCGTGGAGAGGTCCGGGCGCCGGGACTCCATTGTCGGCTCCGAGGGGGCGAGTGGCATCGGACCCTTGTCCGACCCCGCTCTCCCTCTCGGAACTTCGGCTCTGGTTAGTTCGGCCCCGACATCATTCTCAGAGCCTTCTCTGTCAGTGCCGGGAGCGGTTCGGGTCTCTTCGGAGCCAGGACTGCCCTTGGTACCTGACAGGGGAGCCTTCGAGGTGATGAGGAGCGTGCTGGACCCAGTGTCCACTCCAAGGTTAAGTTTTGCAGCTCCTCCCTCTACAGTGCCTGTTACGGTTTCTGGCCATCCTCCTGCATCTGACAGCAGAGATCCAAAGCGTAGGGTACCCACTTTGGGTGTCTCCTCCTCTTCCGAGGCCTCCCGTGAAGCTTCAGGGGAACCCCCTAGGAAAAGAAAGTGCAAGAGGAAGTACATAGACTCCCCCGAGTCTGTCACGTCGGACACCGACTTGGATGAGTCGGAGGGTTCCCCGAGATCCCCCTCTGAGGATGTCTCTTTTTCAGACATCCTAGAGATCCTAAAACAGAGGGGAAATTGGGTCCACTCTCAAACCCTCCGAGGACGAGTCGGTTTACCGTGACACTTTTGGATCTCGCCCTTCCACCTCCTGGGTGTCTCCCCCTTTCGACCCACTAATGGAGGTATTGGCTAGAAAGGCGTGGGCAGCTCCTAATTCAATGGAACCTACCCCTAGGAGGCCCTCTAAAGTTATTTCTGCACCAGAGGACAAATCCTTTCTCACCAAAGGTGTTTCAGTTGATGCTATGGTGGTAGCAGCAGCCACTAAGAAGGAATTGGCTGATCCTTCTGTACCTGTTCATCCTCCTAACAAAGAGTCCAGGACCATGAACAGGTACGGCAAGCGGACATTTGCTTCAGCGGCCTTTACTATGCGATCGCTGAACTATTTGTCATTTCACCCGCCTTCAGAGAGACTTACTCAAAGAACTGGGTGAAACTGTACAGGATCCTTCTGCTGCGGGGTATCAGGACAAGATGAACTCCCAGCTGGCCACCCTGAACTCCATTGTTAACTCCTCTTTGCGGCTTATCTCCTACGCAGCCGATGGAGTGAGTAGGGCCGCAGGCACAGGTGTTGCGTTGAGACGTCACGCTTGGATGCGACTCTGTAACTTTGCCGATCCCTTCAAGGCATCCTTCACCAACACCCCCTTTGATGGTTCAGAATTGTTTGGACCTCAGGTGAAGAATACCCTCACCAGATGCGAGCAAGATAGTAAGACTCTCTCTGCCATGGGAATCCATTTTTCCACACCTTCTAAACCTTATCCTAAGGGACAGAGGGGTGGAAAGATGTGGTTCCGCAAACCACAGGGAGTCGTGCCTGCCGCACATGGTGAATTTCCCCCCAGAGGCAGAGGGGGGAATAATAACAGATGCTGCCCCAGGGGCAGAGGGGGTCCACAGAACCAGGGTTCCAGGGAATCTTTCCCTGACCAACCTTTTCAGCATCCCCGAGAAGCTGCCCGACTGTCCGCCTTCAGAGGCAGTCGGGGGAAGATTATCTCTGTACCCGGAAGCCTGGCAATCCCTCTCCCAAGACACATGGGTACAGAAGATCATATCCGAGGGTTACAAAATTCCCTTCACTTCCCCTCCAGTACAACCGCCAAGACCCCTACCAGACGTACCACCCGCACAAAGGGGTCAGGCACAGCTAGAAATAAAAAAGCTGTTAGAAAAAAAGTCATCCAGGCAGTCCCAGCAGATCAGCTAGGATCCGGAATCTACTCCAGATTCCTTTTGGTACCAAAAGAGACTGGAGACCCATTTTGGACCTCAGCAGATTGAACAACTCTGTACAAAAGACAAATTTTCGGATGGTAACACTGCAGTCCATTCTACCCTTTTTGGGCAGAGACAACTGGATGTGCTCATTAGACCTCCAGGACGTGTACTATCATATAAAGATACACAGGCGCTCCAGGAGGTTTCTCCGCTTCCGGCTGGGAGCCAGTCATTATCAATTCAGGACCCTGCCCTTTGGTCTCACCACAGCCCCCCGGGTGTTCACCAAATGCTTGGTAGTGGTCATGGCTCACCTGAGACAAAAAGGATTCCAGGTGTTTCCATATCTAGACGACTGGCTCATTTCCGCTACCACCAAGCAGCATCTTATAATGGCCAGGGATTACACTATTCAACTTTGCAACAATCTAGGTATTTCTATAAATTTTGCAAAATCCTCCTTGTCAATGTATAAACTTTATAGGTGCCGTATTAAACACCACAGAAGTGTCTGCAACATTACCACGTCAGAGAGTGACAGACATAAGGTGGAATGTTCAGTCCCTGTTTCAGCCCGACAGAGTTCAAGTCAAGCTAGTATTGAAAGCGTTAGGCCTCATGGCAGTGGCGATTCTTCTACTCCCATTAGCCTGCTTCCACATGAGGCTCCTCCAGTGGATGCTGTTTTCTCAGTGGTCCTTTCAACAGCTCCCAATGACTCACAGCATCTTGATAACCCCATCATGCAAGAATCATCTCTCCTGGTGGATGGTTTCCCCTCAGCTTTTTCAGGGTAGACCCTTTGTCTCCCGTCTCCCCCCCCCAGTTGCCACAGTGACAACGGATGCCTCCCTGATCGGGTGGGGGGGGGGCATTATCAGGGCAGGACGGTCCAGGGCACATGGCAACAATTAGAACGCCCCACCTGCACATAAATGTCCTGGAGATGAGGGCGGTGCTTTAACGTTGCAGGCCCTTCAGAGCTCTCTTCCCACAGGAACTATAGCAATTCAAACGGACAATATGTCTGTGGTGTGGTACATAAACAAGCAGGGCGGAACAAAGTCCTACCCCCTATGTCGAGAAGCACTCAGACTTTGGCAATGGGCGATTTCCTCTCAACGGTTTCTGATAGCAACGCACATCCCCGGGAAGTCCAACGTCATAACGGACAGATTGAGCAGAACTATCCTCATGCCTCACGAGTGGTCTCTAAATCAAGCGGTAGCAGACAGAATATTTCAGAAGTGGGCCAGCCTTGCTGAGATCTTTTCGCAACTCCTCAAAACAGCAAGTGCCTCGACTTCTTCACACTCTTTCCTCTACCAGGCCATCCCCCCAGAGACGCTCTTGTTCACGATTGGCCCCGGGGTCTTCTATATGCCTTTCCTCCCTTACCATTGATCCCACAATTAATTCAAAAAGCAACCGCATTGAGATCCAAAATGATCCTCATTGCTCCGTTTTGGCCTCGACAAGTATGGTTTCCGTTCCTGCACAGTTACCTACTGGAACAGCCTTGGCATCTGGAACCCCTTTCGGATCTGTTGACCCATCTCACGGGCAGGCTGCATCAGTCTCTTCATTCCCTCAACCTCACAGCTTGGTTGCTCCACTTCCAGCCATAGCCAGGCTTCCCCTTATTTCTCCTCCTGTTCGTGATATCATTCTGGCTTCCCATAGGTCCAATTCTAGGAAGACGTATGCGAGTAAATGGAAGCGTTTTTCGCTCTGGGCACAAGCTAGGTCCTTAGATCCTTTCCATGCACCCATTGATAAGGTTCTAGACTTTCTGGCGGAGCTCTTTCATTCAGGGTCATCGTCACCTACTATCAGGGTACAATTAGCGGCCATTGCTAATTTTCATGTGAGGCTCTCAGAAGCAAATATTATGTCCCACAAACTCTGTAAAGCCTTTCTCAAGGGCATCTTTTTGCTTTGACCTCCAGTTAAGGATCCGCCCCCACAATGGGATTTGAATTTAGTTCTAACCTCATTGATTCTGCCTCCTTTTGAACCTGCAGCCTCTTGCTCCCTCAAGCTTCTTTCTTGGAAAACTCTGTTTTTAGTAGCCATAACATCTGCCAGAAGGGTATCGGAACTTCAAGCCTTGTCTGTCCGTCCCCCTTATTTGGTCTTTCACAAAGACAGGGTAACTCTCAGAACAAATCCTTCCTTCCTACCGTAAGTGTCCTCTGAAGCAAATCTAAACCACTCCATTGACTTGCTGGTCTACTTCCCAGACTATTCCAACAGGGCTGAACAGAAATTACATTCATTGGATGTTCATCGCCAACTACGGTATTATCTAGACAGGACAAAACAACTCAGAAAGTCAGACCAGCTCTTTCTCTCTTATGCTGCAGGAAAGAAAGGGCTTCCAGTATCAAAGGTTACTCTTTCCAGATGGTTGACCTCTATTATTACCTTTGTCTATGAGTTGAGACCCAGGCAACTTCCATCTAGGCCTAAGGCTCATTCAACCAGGGCACTATCAACATCAACGGCCTTTCAAGCAAGGTTACCATTAGATGCCATATGTGCAGCAGCTACATGGGCTGTACTCAGGAGTCTGTTCCATTGAGCCACCCAGGACTAAGGTGCTAGGGATGCTGTCCCATCCAGCAAGAATGAAGGCGAGAATGACAACTTAACATTAAGAAGTTATGTTCTTACCATAATGTTCCATGTTAGTTGTTTTCTTCTCGCCTTCTTTCTTGCGTCCCTCCCTCCTGCCCCCTAGCCTGGACAGACTTGAAGTCTCGGAGTCCTTCCATTTCTGGAGATACAACATGTTACAGTTTCCCCGTATCTTTAGTGTTACTACCAGGGAGTCCGTACTTGCAAATGAGGATTATAATAATATATTTATACTATGTCTTAGCTTCCAAACGAGATCTAGGGAGTTAGCGCATGGTATTGTGGGTTATAGGGCTGCCTCGAGCTGGTAAAAATAGCTCTCGAGCTATAGTATTGTCTGAGTCCTTCCATTTCTGGAGATACAACATGTTTCGGTTTCCCCGTATCTTTAGTGTTACTACCAGGGAGTCCGTACTTGCAAATGAGGATTATAATAATATATTTATACTACGTCTTAGCTTCCAAACGAGATCTGGGGAGTTAGCGCATGGTATTGTGGGTTATAGGGCTGCCTCGAGCCGGTAAAAATAGCTCTCGAGCTATAGTATAGGCCTAGTCGGAGCCGAGGATCGGCTCCGAACCCATCCAGCAAGAAAGAAGGCGAGAAGAAGACAACTAACATGGAACGTTATGGTAAGAACATAACTTCTTATTCTTTTTCAGCATCTTGTAGGTGATTCATCTGTTCATCCTCTAGCCAAAGGAACTGGCTCCAATCATCTTACTGCCTCTGATCCTGTACCTTCAGATGATTATGGCAGAGCTTTTGACAGGTGCAGGAAGAAAGTTTATATACATTCCATCGTAGCTATCAAGAAGAGTTCATTGTCAAGCACACATGGCTAAATATCTTCCGACAGTTTTGGCTGACATGAATAAGACACTTGTAGAGTTAACTTCTTGTATTAAGTTCTCTATTTTCCAAGATTTCTTTAGTTAGACAAGTCACTAAGCATTCTTTGAGAAGCTCTTATGCTGCGAATACAATTAGTAGAGCTGCAGCAGCTATGTCAGTATTATGCCAAAACCTTCCCGAGGATGTCAAATCTTAAATTCTTAATTCTGCCTTGGATAATGAGATATTATTTTGTACCTCATCTGCTGCAGTCTTGAAGATATTTGATAATAGAGGAAAACTGAGCCAAGGGTTTAAACAAATGTTTCAATTCCCTGTTTCCAAGTATAACAGAAATTACATTTCAAGTTCTGGGCCATTTTATAGGAAGCCATTTAAACAATCCCAACAAGAATCAGGAAAGCACCAATTCAAGATGCAGTGACATGGCAGCTCTAAGAAAAAAAGGAGGGACACTTCATGCCCAAAGTAACATAACTGACTGTGCCCACTTTCCTTGCACCCTGGCAACTGTCTAAAGCTTTCAAGGATAACACAGGCAGTCAGTGTCTAAAGCAATAGGGCACCTTCCACTGAGCCAAACAGCTCATCTTGAGCTAACTAAAAAGATAGGTTTGAACACCGAGTCCTTTAGAGCCTTCCTGTCATTGAAGGGAGCACACCTATGCAGGCTTTAGAGGATCAAGGGTCAGCTTCTACTGTTCTATTGCTGTGCAGATAAGTTCCCTTTAGGAAAACCACTTCCACATCAAAAAATTGTTTTATTTACTTTCCTGTTTATGAAAGTTATTTTATTTTTTTAAGCTGGGAGCTTGTGTTTTGATGGTCTGTCATGAGGCTTAACTGTACCCTTAAATGGGAGTGAACTTTTTTCATATCCGTTTAAAAGGTGTTTAAAGTAACTGAAAGCCATTTTTCCTGTGGAGAAAATTATGCTTATTTTACCTTTTGGGTAGGCAAAGTGCCTTGTATGGCTTTTTACTGTGCTTTTGTGTGAAGAGTGATTTTTAAGACCTTAAATGTTTACCAGCATTTGCTGATCCTCTTCTGCAGGAAAGAGGCACCATTTTTGGCTTGGCCATAGAACTACCCATCCTATAGTCTATCATTCATCCAGCCACAGAAGGAAAAAGTTAAGCAAAGAGCCTTTGCCACCACAGCAGGCTAGCAGTTTGTCTCGGACTCAAATTACTCTACTGTGGCCACAGCTTATGCCTCAGACCACTCATCCTTTATCTTGGATCCCTCTGTTGTAGCTTCTACAACCAATAAGGACCAGGGGTTAACCATGTCCTCTCTGGCTGTTGGGTTCCCTCAGTAGACAAGGCATAGCCATTCTTCTTGATCCTGGACAAGGTAATAAGGAAGACTAACTTGTTTGGCCAGAATATTGTGCACATTTCTGGGGAAGGTGCTGCAAAAATCAACACCGTTAGCCCCATTTTCCATCAAAACAAAACCGAAAACTTAAACCTGTATCTACTCCTCTTGAAATTTCCTTACACTGGAGTAGTTTCCTGGGTCTTTCTCGGGTTTTAATTCTTATTATTCTTATATGTTGGTTTCTGGTAAAACAAAGGGGAATACTTCTTTTCCTGAAGAGCTTCAAGATTCTTAATGTGAACTGGAAGATGAAGGGACGGGTACAGGGTTTTCTCCTCCGTTTTCTGATTCAGACTTGTAGGAGAGCTTAATTTCTGATTCGCCTTGTGAGGGTTTATCTTTCTCTGAGACCATATCCAGAGGATGCCACTGTTCTCAGTGGGAGAACAGAGTTTTCTCAGTCCCCCAGAAAATTCTGTGAACTGTTATAGAAGGAATTTCTGGAACCTGCATCCATTCTTCCAGTTCTAACAGCTCTGGAGGGTATGTGTCACCTCCTGCAATTTTACTGATAGTCTGCTGCCCTAAAAAAGAAGATAGAATGTATACATTTCCAGAATATTTACATTTTTATACACTTGTTCCATCTCAAACCTGACACAGCAGCTAAAGTTTTAATTAATCCAACTGCTGGTAGACGTTTGATTAATTCCAGTCCTTTTTCTGACAAGGATGGGAAGATTACTGATAAATATAGGGCAAAAAGTGTACACTTCTGCAACTTTGATTTTCCAGAATTTTGAATTTTCAGGCTCATATGTTAAAGTTTATTCTGACTGATTAAGAACATTTGAGGAATGTTTTGTCTATGGTTTCTTGTGAGGAAAAATCTGCTTAAGTTTCTTCTATTTCACAGGTCACAACTCGTTGTTTACAGTGTGTGTATAAATCAGTTGATACTTTTCCAGGGCTATGGACACTGGTACTTTTTTGAGGAGGTTTGGCTGTACTTTTCAAACCTCCCAGATGTGAAAAATGAGATTTTAAATTCTCCTTTGGATAGAGATTTAGTTTGTGGTGCCTCTGCTGCAGAGGTTATCAAAATGCAATTAAAAGGGGAAGTTGATACAAAGAATCTTTTCAGTCCTCCTTTTCCAAATTTTCTGTGGGATTCTCGAACACTTTATTTTTGCTGAAGTTAGATGAACAGTGTTATGTATGCCAACCAATGATTTAAGAAGAAATGGCATGGTGTTCAAAAAACAAGTCAGGAAGCCTCCAAAACCAAGGACAGGCCACTAAGTCACAGTGATTATTTAAGGGATCATGCCCCCTCCCCCCTTCCACCCTGGTAGACCATTTTCCTTTCCAGAAAGCTTGAATCTCCACTTTTCTCTTTGGCAGCCAGTAGTTTCAGACAAATGCTTTACCATATGGACTCACTACTGCACCAAGTGTGTTCACAAGTATTTAGCTCCAGTTGTAGCATAATGCAGACTACAGGGTATCCACATTTACCATATTTAAATGACTTGCTTATCTTTGCAGCGTCTTAATTACTCATTTGGGTGTGAAAGATCTTACACAAGCTAGAGTCCTTCACACAGGACTGGGTTCATGGGGCTTCAGCTAGTCACCTCCGTTCCCACAGTTTTTCTTCCACAGGGGAATAAAGGTCTACATTTAGATATATTTATAAGGTTTTCCACTCAGATTTTGGACACTCTGAGGGAATACCTCAGAATTTCGGGTCTCATGGCATCTATGATTTTCTTGATACTCCTGGCAAAACTCCATATGAGAGTTAGTAAGGTATGTCAAAGTAAAAATCGGCTTAGAAAAATACAAAAGAAGGAACAGGAAAAAATATTTTATAAAGCAGCACGTAAGGAGTCAACAGTATTGCAAATAAGCACTTTTGTTTATTTTACACCAAGAACTACTTCAGATTTGATTACTGAATCAAGTTTCCATATTTAAAAAAACAGTACTTAACAAATCACATGTTTAACTCAACCAATCCCCAGCCACCTTCATTTAGTCAGTTTTCAAAGAAATTTAAAAAAAAACAGCACAATTAAAAACTAAAACCATAAGAATTTAAATTAATATATGCATAACTATGTTTAGACTGGTAGTGGCTGCCGAAGATTAGAAGACTGAGCCAATCTTTGTTTGTCTTGACTATATTCTGAACCCTATTGTACAAAAATCAGAGTTCTATCTGAAGGACTCTTAGCATCTGCTAGAACTTTTGGAAGACATCCAGACACATACTGAAGAATTTCATTTGGATCTATGGATGAAACCTTTTTGTGTATGTGCATTGGACAGGAGACTGGCATTGAATTTGTTAGGAAGTATCTGTCGAGGTTCACTGATTTCAGTAATACTTTGATTAACACAGAGTGCTTCTTACTTGATATCATTCTCGATAATAACATGTTTTCTTTCACTAGAAAACACTACAAACAAAAGTCCAGGGTTACTATGTGGACAAGGGTGGTCCCTGTTTTTGCCAACCTCATCATGTAGTGGTGGTAGGACAATACTTCAAATCCCACAGTTTATTGCAAAGGAGGTTTGTTGATGACCTCTTTATTGTATGGATGGACTCTGAAAGTGAATTTGGTGATTGAACTACTAGAATGGATCAATTCCAGCACTTTCTTTTTGATATTCACAATCAATGGTTTTGGGAAGATGCATACATTTTTTTTTGGATATCAGCCTATCTTTTGATCCATGTGACCATCATATCGAGAGTAAGATCTACAGAAAAGACACCTTCATAAATAATTATATACGCAGGCATAGTCAGCATCCACACCACATTAGAAAAAGAGTGGTGAAGCAGATTAATGAGCAGTGAAGAGATTTTTGCAGAAGAAACGTAGATACTGAAAGTTTTTTTCATGGCTGGAGGTTATGATAATGATTGGCTGGCTAACATTATAGGTTCATAGGTTGGTACTGGTCTATCTGGCGGAAGGCATATATTAGCCCGGCCACGTTGTGCGGTATTCACCACCCCTTTAGTAGTTCCCTAGACCCTTGTACTAGCAGCTAGTACCCTTGGCCCCTATCTAGTAGTGCTGTTGGTGTGATCCCCGGTGTGAACTTTCTGTTGCCCATCCACTCATCAAGATTCCTCTTGAAGAGTGATAGTGAGGGGCTCTGTCTTATGTAGATCGGGACCCTGTTCCATAGTAAGGGAAGTCTCTTTGAAGAGAATCTATCCCTCCAGCATGTTTTATTCATTGTTGTGTTGAGGTTTATATCCCTAGAGCATGCAGCTCGAGTAGATTTGGTTTTGCTAAGATGGACCATGTTCAACAATTCTGGGTTGGACATGGCTCTGTACGTTAGACGGAGATCGCCTCTGAGAAAGCGGTATGCAACAGAGAACAGTCTTAGCGTTTTCAATCGTGCTGCATAGGGCAACTGTTTGAGGCCAGTAATCCACTTGGTTAGGTACCTCTGTGGTCTCTCCAGCTGCTGGAGATGTCTAGCCAGGTACATTCCAATTGGTGCATTGTACTCAATAATGGGTCTGATGAGGGAAGAGTAGAGGGGCACCATTACATCCTTAGATCTTGATGCAAACCCTTTAGTGATCAGATGGGTCACATAGAAGGATTTTCTAACCACTTTGGCAACATGGGTATCAAAGAAAAGCTGACTATCTACTTGGGTCCCTAGATCCCTTATTTCTTCTTCAGATTTCAGGGGATTACCTCCTATGTTGTAGTTTGCGGGTACTCTGTTTTTTCCAAAGGGTATTACTACGCATTTATTTGCATTTAGCTTGAGACCATGGCTTTGATACCATGCATCAGTCTCATTTAGGCCCTTCTGGAGGATCTCCATGTTGGCCGGAGACTCCATTATAGCACCCAGTTTGCAGTCGTCCACAAACTTAGTCAGCCACAGCCCTTCCGTGCTTGCCTGTACTTCTGAGAAGTATATGCCAAACAGGAGGGGCCCCAGGACAGAGCCCTGAGGCACACCACTCGTTACTGGTCTGGATTCAGACATAGATCCCGCTACTCTTACTTTACGGGATCTGTCTGAGAGCCAGTTTGCGATCCATCTTGTAACGTAAGGGTTTATGCCCAGGTTGGTGAGCTTATCAATAATACCTGAATGGGGAATGGTGTCAGATGCTTTAGCAAGGTCAAGGTAAGCCGTGTGTACCTCCTTTCCCTTATCTATAGCCTGAGTAACTGTCTCAAAGAAATCCACCAGATTCAGGAGGCATCATCTGCCCTTGACGAAGCCGAACTGTGTGGGGTCCAGCGACTGGAGGTTCCCAATCTCTCCATTTATGAGTTCCATAATGATTCGCTCCATAGCCTTACAGATCAGACTGGTCAGGCTTATTGGTCGGTAGTTCCCAGGGTCAGTTGTGGCCCCACACTTGTGTAGCGGGACCACTGTTGCCGTGCGCCATTCTGTGGGCACATATCCTGTGGAGAGGCTGAGACTGAACAGGGTATTAAGATGCGGGGTTAATTCCTTTTGGAGTTCGCTTATGACACAGCCTGGGACACCATCTGGTCCCATGGAGGCAGTGTTTTTAGCTTTAGATAGAGCCTTGTTAACCAACGTATCAGTAATAATTGGACTTGCACTATCCCCTGGAATGGTAATAGGCCTTGTAGGTGGTGGTGGTGGTGGGGGGGGGAATTTGCACTGAACCTGTCAGCCAACCTGTCAGCCAAGATGTTGGCAATGTCAGAAGGGTCAGTGTATTTTGTTCCATTTTGTACTAGCTCAGAACAGACCTGAGCGTTGCCATTTAGGTTTTTAACGTAGCTATAGAAGGCCTTATGGTTATCCTTGGCATCCTTGGCAACTTTCTTTTCAAAATTAGCTTTAGTTGACTTGATGAGGGCCCTCAATTTCTTACTAATGCTGATCAGGGATGATTTTTCTACTTGAGATTTGGCCTTTTTTGTATAAGCCTCCTCCTTATATTGTAAAGTTTGCTTATGGCCAGGGTCCACCAGACTGGTTTCTTCTTGCTTGAGGAAGGAGTCTTGGTTTTATTTGGGATAGCACGGTCCATGCAATCCTGAAGCTGCATATAGAGTGTCTTGGTGTAGGATTCCGCATCCTGGATTTCATTATCCTTCTGCAAGGGAATAGTGAAGCTTTCCACTTTGGATGCAAGTAGTTTGAAGTTTGCTTTGGAAAGATTTTTGACTATGGTTTCTTTGACTGTGAGGTGGAGGGGTGAGGATGTCCAGGGTTAACCGTTTGTGGTCAGATCTGACCAAGGAGGAAGTGATAACGGGTGTGGTACAATGGACGTCCATATTTGTGATGATTAAATTCAATATGTTGTCCCCTCTAGTGGGGGAACATGCTAGTTATTCAAGGGCATTTGAATTTATAAATTCTATGAATCGCTGAGCATAGGAGTTGGAACATTGGTAGTTCACCCAGTCTCTACCAGGGTAGTTGAAATCACCCAAGATTATGGTGTTGGGTAGGACCTCTATATTTTCCAATGTCTCAAGGAATGCAGAGTGAGCATCTTGGGACATGGTGGGCGATCTATAACCGGCTACGAATTGAAATGTGGTTTTGCCTGCTGATAGTTGCGCATGGATGATCTCTGGGGCATCATGCTGCGCTACTAACCTGGAGATATGGGTATCCTTGATGAATATGGATACACCTCCACCCTTTGTACTGTGATCCAGTAACTGAGGCTGGAAGGTATGATATGAATTGTAACCTGGCAGTGCTGGTATGCTCTCATGAAATATATTGGGTACGAGCTGATAAGGCAAGACCAGTACTTGATAAAGGTCAAACTTTGTTCTTTGGCCAGAGAAAATATATACACACACACACACACACTCTAGTTTGCCTGTTGGCTATAGGAGTGCTTTTCCACTCCCCATTACCACTGTTATCACCATCATCAGGAATTTCTTGCGGAGTAACTGGAAGATTATTTTAGGTAATTGGGATTTAGCTAAGATTCGAGGTGATCATCCTTTGTTCACTTATTGCATTAGATCCATCCTAGAAAGACACACTGTCCCTAAGAAAACGAATCATGGCACCTTTGGGAGTTTTAAATGTGGTAACAGTAAGCAGTGCCACTTTATTTCCAACGCCACAAGTATTTTTTGAATAGTCTAACCAAATTCTATCTAACCAGAGGTACAGTACATTAGATCCATTCTAGAAAGATACTGGCCCTAAGAAAACGAACCGTGGTACTTTTGAGACTTCTGAATGCCGCAACTGTAAGCAGTGCCATTTTATTTCCAACATCACAAGTATATATTTTTTGAGTGATTTAAACATGGAACTTCTATCTAACTGGAGGTACAGTTGCAGCTCTAAAGGTGTAGTGTATTTAGGCTTATGTGATTCATGTACCTGCTTCTGTGTTGGTAAAATAATAAGGAAGCTGGCAGACAGAATTTATGAACATTTATTAGTGGTTAAAAAAGTGGACACTGGTAGTACCTTGTCGAGACATTCTCTGTGGTGTAGTAACTGTAAAAAATTTCGTTTTTTTTTTTTTTTTTTTTTTTTTTTTTTTTTTTTTTTTGTGCTGGACTCTTTAAATGAATGACTGCTGTGCAGCTACAAAGTACTATTATTGTACAGACAGTCTGTAAGGCAGATTAGTCTTACAGCTGATAAATTTCCTGGCCTGAACGAGAGTATGAATATAAAATGTTTTTTGCAAGCAGAGTTTATAAAACGTTAAACAAAAGGCTCTTGATGTATAGAAATGTATATATTCATTAAAATTCTTATGGTTTTAGTTTTTAGTTGTTTCTGTAAATTTCTTTGAACATTGACTAATTGAAGGTGCTGCGGTAGCGCTGTCGCCTCACAACAAGACGTTGTCCCGTTCGATTCTCAGCTAGAGCGTCTTCTGTGTGGAGGCATGCGTGCGTTCATTGAAGGTTGTGCGTCAGGGCTGGTAACTCGGCACGTAAAAATCCACTACCAAACATTAGCGGACTGGCGTTCCGCTGTTGCGACCCCTAACCGGGATAAGCCTAATTGAAGGTGACTGAGGGTTTCTGTTTTGAACATGTGATTTGTTTAGTACTGTTGTTTTTAAATGTTGAAGCTTGATTTAGTAGTCAAATCTGAAGAAGTTCTTGTCATAAAATAATAGAGCAAAAGCGCTCATTTACAGCACTGTTCACTCCTTACGTGCTGCTTTATAGAACAGTTTTTCCTGTTCCTTAGTAAGGTATCTGTTGTCTCTTTGATCCCAGCATGAACATCCTTTGTATTTTCAAATCCCAGTATTGGGATTTGTCAGGAGAGTAATCATTTGTTGGAGGCAGCAAATTTCCCTGAACCCAGGTCTCCGTTTCTCCCTCCCTGCTCCAAAGCAGTCAGTCACCACAAACACCTCCGACTTTGCTTGAGGAGCAGTTTCATGTGGGATAAAAGAGCAAGGTGTGTGGGACACCAAGGACAGATTAAAGTAAATAAATGTAAAATAAAGACTAGCCATGATCAATGCATTCAAATCTCTGACTCATCTTTGGTCCCTGGGACCTCTTCTGGTTGTTAAAGCCATCAACATGCAAGAGGGTGCCAGGGCATACCCCCTTTACAGGCAAGCCATGCTTGCTTAGGATATAGCTTCATAGCAAAATCTTACTATGCAGGCATTCTGCATTCCATCAGAGCAAAAACTGTGTGGCAGACAAGCTGAGCAGGACAAGGGCAGACTCTAATGAATGGAAATTAGATTGGGGGTCTTTAAGATTTGATCCATCTGTATGAAGTTCCTCAAGTACAACTATTTGCCTTTGCTCTGAACAATCAGCTGGCAAGATTCTGCTCCAGGCCTCCAAGAAAAAAAATACTTCTGTCTTCCAGGCCTATTTGCATGGACAGGAATATTCCTGAATGCTTTTCCACCCCTTCCAGAGATGTCATGGGTACTTGTGAAGATTTAGTAGGAGTCCCCCAAGGTCATTGGGGTGACTCCTCCCTTTTGAACAAGGTAATACTGGATGTTCTTCCTGTTTCACTGTTGCAGTCATCACATTTGGGTTATCCCAGCCAGGGTAGCCCCCGGCCGGCCTGAATACCAGAGGCTTAGTATTTCTGTGTCGGTTGCTGTCACTTCAGGACTGACGTCAGGTAGTCAGTAGTATAAAGTAAGGCAGTCTTGCCGCGGAGCCCAAAGCAGAAGCAGTTCGCACGAGTGCTGATTGGCCACTACCTGAGTTTAGTCTTCCGAATTGAAGCTGAAGTCTTCTAAAGCCTAGTACCCCGTTGGGGATCCTTTTTTCTTGCACTAACCGATGTTAGAAAAATTAACAATTTTCTCACCTGTGGAAAGCAAATACCACACTGAGACTTTTATTCTTACTGCGTCACTTGCTTAGACCCAGACCACGACTTCCCCCGCTGTTGGCTTTTGGCTTTTGGCTTTGTTCAACACCAGAACTATACGTCGTTGGGCCCTTATTGTATCCAGGTATTTTCGCTTACAGTCCTCGAATTCTGATATGGCTTTGGTAAGCCATCCGATAGCAGATCTTCTGAAAAACGTAAGGATAAACACAGAGACAAACCGCACAGGTCCAAACCTACCGACGGCGCTTCCGTTAAGCTAGTCATCAGTTCTCCGGTCCTCAGTGAGGCACTTTCGCAGCTTCTGATGCCTGCTTCTGTGGATTCACAGGCCACTACCAAGACCCTTTCGGCGTGCGTTATGCCGCAAAACTCTTCTTCGACTAAGGATCCTGCGGTTGTCTTTCCCTTGGATGGGTCTGGAGCCACTGAGCAGGTACCGGCTTCTAAGGAAGTACTTTGCAGTACTGATTCTCAACACAGAGTACCTCTTTTGCATCTACCATTCTTTCAGAAACTACTGAGTTTCTAAGGCCCAGGGTACGAACCACACCCAAGAAACCGACGAGCCAATCTCCGGCACCTACTTCCTTGCCTCAGTCTCAAATGCTTAAAATGGCAAAAGACCTTGTCATGCTGATCAGAGTAAGCCAAACTACCCCTTCCAAAAGAAAGAGATCTGTCCCCAGTAGTTTTGTCTGAACAGAAGTGTGATGACTTTGATGCATCTGAATATGAAGACATGCAGCCCCTCTCTGCTTATGAAGAGTCTGAGCCAGAGGACTCGATTCCTTCAGCCTCTCCTCCAGAGGAGTTTTCCTTTGGGGAAACCCTTCATACCTTAAGGGAGCATTTCCATTGGGAATGTCAGGACTACCCTCAGTCTAAAAAGAGACTCGAGGAATTCTTAGATCTTCCACAGCACAGACCCCTGGCCATTCTCCCAGTCCTGGATGTTGTGGACGATGTTTTCCTCAATCCAGTTTGACTCCTGACACCCTCCCTCCTGCACCCAGAAAACCTGACTGGTATTAGAGTCCCTGACTCTCACAAATTTCTTTTTAAAAATCCTACTGCTGACCATGAGGTAATTTCTCAAGGGGCTAAAAGAATTAAAGCAACCTCTGCTAAGAATCCTATCCCTTCAGATAGGGATTCCCAGGCACTAGACAGATGGGGTAAAAAATTATACACCTCTGCTACTCTTGCTATCAGAGCACTAAATTGCCAGTTCCATATGCTATAATTTCAGCAACATACCATGGAACTCCTCAAACAAAAAGTGTCTTCCTTTCCTGCTTGTGCAGGATCTAAAGAGTTGCAAGAGTTAATGCATTCTGCAAGTCAAGTAACTAAACATACCTCGCACTGTGGTTTTGATGCCCTGCAAGCTTCTTGCAGGGCAGCAATCACCAGTTCTCAACTTAGAAGGCATGCATGGTTTAAGGAACAGCCCTTGCCAGACCATGTTAAATCTAAATTGTTGGTTGCACCCTTGCACAAAGACAACTTATTTGGCACCAAGGCAGAGGAGGTCTTAAACAAGATGGAAGAAAAAGCTAAATCTATGCAGACAGTTAAGGATTTCTTACAGGTCCAGCCACCCAGGTTCAGTAGGCATTGCCCCTCCAAGCACTGGTCCTTTCCTGCTCCCACCAGGTCAGTTCAGCCCGGACCCCCTCAGAGAGCAGCCACAGGGAATGCAGAGATCAAAACAGTGGAATTCCTCCACTTCAAAAGCAGGGAGTTCTAATCCACCCCCTCATGGTAAGAACTCACAATGACTCTCCTCCCTCACCCCCTCTCTCTGCCCACCTTCACTTACCCCCAAGAGGAAAACTGTCCTTTCACGCAAGCACCTGGACCACTATTACCAACGACCGCTGGGTCCTCAACATTGTGTCCCAGGGATGCAGATTTTCTTTCCACACCCTTCCAACTCCAAAAGGGTTCCCAGAGCTACCTCCAAACCAGTGGGCAGAGGCGCAAAGGCAAGTCCTTTCCCTGCTCTCCATGAGGGCAATAGAGCACACTCCTGCAGAACAGAAAGGCCAAGGTTTCTACTCCAGACTTTTTCTGGTACCCAGAAAAGAGGGCATATGGCGCCCCATCTTCGATCTATCCATTCTGAACTCTTTCCTGGTAATACCAAAATTCAAAATGCTCACCCTCCAGCAACTACCTATGCTCTCCAAGGATGCTTGACTAGCCACCCTAGACCTAAAAGAGGCCTACCTTCACATTCCTGTCAGGGAACCATGCAGGAAATATCTACGTTTCAGGGCAGGATCTCTGCACTTTCAGTTCTCTGCACTTCCCTTTGGCTTATCTACTGCTCCCAGAGTTTTCACCAAATGTCTGGCTCTGGCCATTGCCTTTTGCAAACAAAGGAATATCCAAATGTACCCATACTTAGATGTCTGCCTAATTCAGGCAGACAGGAAAAGCTGCTCAAGCACCTGGCCTTTGTAAAGTCCATACTGGCCTCCCCAGGGTACACAATCAACGAAAAGAAATCCAAACAAGTACCCACCCCCAAAGGATTATATCCCTGGGAGCAAGTCTGGACACAGCATCCTAGATGGCATTCCTTATACCAGAGAAGCAAACTCACCTGACAGTCTACTTCTCTCAACTAGCCACCAGACCCCAGTTATCTGCAAGGAAAAATCCTGCAAGCTTTGGGGTTCATGGCATCTTGCATTTTAATCATTCCATATGCCAGACTGCTTGTGAGGAAACTTCAATGGTACCTAAAAAGCCTTTGGTGTAAACACTCTCAAGACCTGGAAAGTCTTATACTCATGATACCTTGCCTCAGAAACGATTTTCTTTGGTGGGCAGCAGCATGCTCCCACAACAAGGGACTACCTTTCTCACCACCCTCCGCTGCCCAGACCCTCACCACAGACTCATCGGACTATGCCTGGGGTGCACACCTGGAAGCCAAGTGCATACAGGGCCAATGGAGCCAGCAGCAAATCCATCTGCACATCACCCAAAAAGAGATATTAGCTGTCCAGCATGCATTGCTTTCAGGCCCCCTCTCTCCCCAGGGGCTTTCCTGATCAGAACAGACAACACCACTGTGATGTGGTATATCAAAAACCAGGGAGGCACTCATTCCTACCCTCTATGCAGGCTGGGCATGACCCTTTGGCACACAGCCTCTGCCATGCAATTACACCTGTTAGCACAATTCCTGCTAGGTTCTCTAAATTCTCTGGCAGACCACTTAAGCAGAAATCTTCTAGACCCACACAAGTAGCAGCTAGATGAAAGAACCTTCACCTTAATAACTCAGAAATGGGGGACCCCGAAGGTCGACATCTTTGCCTCCCACACCAACCATCAGCTCAGCAAGTTCTGCACCAGGGAGTATCACTACATGGCTTGGAAAGTGGATGCCCTGTCCTTCCCCTGGGTCAATCTATCAGTCTATGCCTTTCCTCCACTACCTCTCATCCCCAGGGTACTGCTCAAAATAAGGGAGGAAAACCAAGGACAATTCTTTTTGCTCCAGACTGGCCTCGCCAGCACTGGTACCCACTGCTGTGCAGCCTGTCACCAATGCCACCATGGCATCTAACTCAGACCCCAACTGTCCTGACTCGGAGGAAAGGAGAATTCATGCATCCCCAATTGCAGACCCACAATTTGGCAGCTTGACTTATTCCCTAACCACAGATCAATCTGCCAACCTCAGTAAACAGGTTCTGGATGTTATCCATGAGGTCAGACGCCCTAGCACTAGAAAGTCTTATGCTGACAAATGGAAAAGGCTCTGTGCCTGGATTCAGGCTAAGGGAGCTGATACAGCACAGTTCTCCCTCCCTGTCATCCTGGACTATTTAGCTGACCTGCTACACAGTGGCCTCTCTTTTTCCTCTATTAAAATTCATGCCTCTGCTATCTCTGCTCATTACCCCACTGAGCAGCCCCTTTTCTCACACCCTCTGATCAAACCATTCCTAAGAGAGGCTAGCAACTTGAGGCCACCCAGAAGAGCACCTACCCCAGCTTGTGACCTTAACTTAGTGTTGGAAAAGCTCACCCTGCCCCCCTTCGAGCCAGCATCTTCAGCAGAATTAAAATTTCTCTCCTAGAAGACAGCCTTCCTTCTGGCCATCACTTCAGCCAGAAGGGTCTCTAAGCTACAAGCACTCCTGGCTGTGGACCCCTTCATCATCTTCCATGCTGACAGGGTTTCCCTCAGGGCTAACCCATCCTTTATGCCCAAAGTGGTGTCCAGTGTGGCTCTCAACCAAACCTCTCAACAGTCCTGAATTGCTCTGTTTTTACCAAGTTTTGGGGTCCCTATAATGGGGTGCCACGATTCCCGAGTGGCACCCCATTATTTCCGATTTTTTAATCTATTTTTTTAGATTTTCACGCTTTCACAGCTGACGTCATCACGTGCGCGATGACATCAGCTCCGTGAGCCTGTTGGAATTAAGCCGCGCATCTGTTTGAATAACAGAACACAGGATTACTAAGCCGCGCTTGAACGCAGGAGGATTTCTGTACTTTGTAAGCCTTGGACTGGTTGGGTTAATGAATTAACTGCAGAGTTGGTGGATCTCTAAGCTGCGCTGTTACAGTAACAGAATGGAGGATTAAAGTCATACTGTTAACGAATGGCGGGTACCTAATTAAGCTGTTACTAATACTGAACAGATTTAATTGCAGAGCTAGGTGAATGCAGTGCAATGCACTAATGCTAGTAAGCTGTTACAGAATGGGTTTAAAGTCGGCAAATGCATTTTTAATTGCAGAGTGAGTGTGTGTGTGTGTGTGCGTTTTAACACTATACATTACTATATGCTGATATTTCATTGCTAAAATATAACACATTATTATTATCACAGGTGCAGTGAGTCAGTATCTCTTTTCGCATCATAGCTCAGGTTAGAAAAGTGTAGTTACAAGCATTTTATTCATTTAAATAACATTATTGTTATCACAGGTGCAGTGAGTCGGTATCTCTTTTCGCATCATAGCTCAGGTTAGAAAAGTATAGTTACAAGCATTTTATTTGTTTAAATAGTATGTCCCCCCTACATTGCTGTGAAGTGCAATTAATATGTCACAGCTTCAAATGCAACTCACCCCATGTAACAACGGCAGTCAGAGAAGTAGTGTGCTATGCTAGAAAGTATTGAGCTCTATTGTTTGGAGTTTTCTCACGGCCAACCTGTTATGAACTCTGATACAGTATTTCAATGAGAAAAACAGTACCACATCTGTGAAGTGTAAAGTCTTCTGTGTTTACTTTATACTAGAGTGTGCTAGTCCTGATTTAGAGGCTTCATTTTGTACTGTGATGCTTTTCCATCTGAAACTGGTCTTGCTCATTCCTCTTGGTGAAAGTAACAGTTTCTGCTGCTGTTATTTCAGGTTTGTATTACTAGTGATTATTAGAGGTGCTACCTTTTCATTGACTGTGTTTTCTGTGGTCTGCTGTACACATGTCATTTCTGAGAATGCTACTGCTTTGCCATGCTGGACTTTGATACAACCAACCTTATTTGAAGTCTCTTACTGGAAAAGCAGTCTTATAACATCTGGGAAGTAAAGGTTTATGCATTCATTTTACACATTAGGTTGTGCTGGTGCTGCTTAAAGGCTGTATTTTGTGTTATGGTAATATTTTATGTATAACTGGCTTTCCTGGTTCCTCCCATGGTGACAGTATAGGCTACTGCTGGTGTTATATACTAGCAGCTTTTACATAGCAGTGCTAATTTTTTCATTGGTCTGTATGATCTGTAGTCTGCTTTAAAATTGTTGTATTTGTGAAAGCCACCACTCTGTTGTGCTAGGATTCAGCACACCCTACCTTGCTTGAATCAGTAGCAAGTACTGATGTTGGTAACTATCCTGTTTCCTTCTATACCTATTATCTAAAATAATGCACCTTGGTGATCACCTGTATGTGTGTGTGTGTGTGTGAGCCTAAAGTCCCTAGCCACCATTACTTCTGAATTTATGCTTCACATTTTTGTTCTGTTCCTCATTAAAGCATTGGTTTTCAGGATTTGCAGTAAAACAAAACCTTTTATTCTAGCAATTTTATAAGTTTATAAGATCAGTATATGAAATGTATGTGCCCCTATTTTGAGGCTGTATTCCCCCATTGTTGGCTTTGTCCTGTATTTTTGTGCTAAGAGGTTGAGAGCTATGGTGAGAAGTGAGAACTGAATTCACTAAATGATAGCCATTTAAGTTTGTCTTTCAGGAAACTGCTGATTTAGTATAATGGTATGTTGTTCTGACTGTAGTGCACAGGGTTCTGGCTGGGTTCAAGACTTGGCAGTGAAATGCACGGTGCTAACACAATAGTTTATGTAAGTAACTTTCCAAAATTATACAAGCAATGTTTAAAATGTGACCCTGGTTTTTGGCCTCCCCCCAATTGAAATTAAGTGCAAGAAGCTGTACAACATGCCTATGGCTTCCACTACTGTGATTATATAATATAATATAATATATATATATATATATATATATATATATATATATATATATTTGTGTGTAGAAGTAGACTGACTGTTATGGAAATGTTCTGAATAGGGCAGTTTTGTCCTTATTGGTGCATGCATTTGTTTCATTGCCTACTGGAAAAATGTTTAAACAATACATTTAAAATCCGCTCTAACTTGAGTCTAACAAGTGTGCTGTATTATACAAGGAATATAATTTAATAAAGTCAGGAAGGTGCATCAAAGAGCACATGTATGAGACAGTATTGCTTTGTTTAGCAGATATCTTGGTGTTTGTGCATTGTGCTATAAAATTAAAAAAAAAATAAAATCCAAATAATCATTGTAGAAGTAAAGCAGTATGCACACATTAGTGTTTATGGCAAATGAGGTGAAATAGTCAGGTAATGGGACATTGGAATGGCTGCAGGGAGACTCTGATATATTTTGGGTTATGTTCTTCAGTTTGCGTTTGAAAGTTGGTCTCCTACAATTCCATTGGAGTGGGCGGAGTTGTGTAATTATGTATGCAAATTTTATGTTAATCAGTGTACAGATTTGTACCTATTTTTCATGGGCCTTGCCCAGATTTTTGATATTTCCAGGTTGAGAGGTATGCTCTCAACCAATCCATTCATTTGCCCACCTTTTTCCCTAACCCATAGAACAAGGGGGAAAGGATCCTGCACTCTCTAGATGTGCACAGACAGCTCAGATTCTATCTAGACAGGACTGATTCCTTCAGAAAGTCTGATCAATTGCTGGTTAGCTTTGCAGCAGGGGGCAGAGGGCAAAGCCATATCCAAACAAACAGTTTCCAAATGGATAGCACCCTGCATCCATTTCTGCTACAAGCAACATGGAAAGCCTCTCCCTAAGGGAGTCAGGACTCACTTCACCAGAGCAGCCCTCCACCTCTGCAGCTTTCCTCAGAGGAGTCCCCACCAGGGACATCCTGGAGGCTGACACCGGGACATCTGTTCACATCTTCACCAAACAGTACCACCTGCCTTCTTCTTCTTCTTTTGGCTGCTCCTGTTAGGGGTAGCCACAGCAGATCAACTGTTTCCATTTCTTCCTGTCCTCTGCATCTTGCTCTGTCACACCAACCACCTGCATGTCCTCTCTCACCACATCCATAAACCTTATCTTAGGCCTTCCTCTTTTCCTGTTACCTGGCAGCTTCATCCTTAGCATCTTTTTCCTAATATACTCTGCATCCCTCCTCAGCACATGTCCAAACCAGCATAATCTTTCCTCTCTGGCTTTGCCTCCAAACCTTCCTACCTGGGCTGACCCTCTAATATACTTATTCCTAATCCTGTCCATCCTCATCACACCCAGTGCAAATCTTAACATCTTCAACTCTGCCACGTCAAGCTCTGACTCTTGCCTTTTTGTCAATGCCACGGTCTCCAACCCATATAACATAGCTGGTCTCGCTACCCTCTTGTAGACCTTCGCTTTCACTCTTACTGGTACTCGTCTGTCACAAATCACTCCTGACAATCTTCTCCACCCACTCCATCCTGCCGGTACTCTCTTCTTCACCTCTCTTTCACACTCAGCATTACTCTGAACTGTTGATCCCAAGTATTTAAACTCATCCACCTTCGCCACCTGTACTCCTTGCATCCTCACCATTCCTCTATCCTCCCTCTCATTCACATACATATATTCTGTCTTAGTCCTGCTGACCTTCATTCCTCTTCTCTTTAGAGCATATCTCCACCTCCACCTGTTCCCTACTCTCACTACAGATCACAATGTCATCTGCAAACATCATAGCCCACGGGGACTTCTTTCTGATCTCGTCTGTCAACCTGTCCATCACCATTGCAAATAAGAAAAGGCTCAGAGCTGATCCTTGATGTAATCCCACCTCCACCTTAAACGCATATGTCACTCCCACCGCAGACCTCACTGCTGTCACACTACCCTCGTACATATCCTGTACCACTCTTACATACTTCGCTGACACTCCCGACTTCCTCATATAGTACCACAACTCCTCTCTAGGCACCCTGTCATATGCTTTCTCTAAATCCACAAAGACACAATGCAACTCCTTCTGACCGTCTCTGTACTTCTTCATCAACACTCCCAAAGCAAACATCGCATCTGTAGTACTCTTTCCTGGCATGAAGCCATACTGCTGATCACTAATCATCACCTCCCTTCTTAACCTAGCTTCCACTACTTTCCCATAACTTCATGTTGTGACTGATCAGTTTTAATCCCTCTGTAGTTACTACAGCTCTGCACATCACCCTTATTCTTAAAAATCGGTACCAAAACACTTTTCCTCCATTCCTCAGGCATTCTCTCACTTTACAAGATTTCATTAAACAATCTAGTTAAAAACTCCACTGCCATTTCACCTAAACACCTCCATGCTTCCACAGGTATGTCATCTGGACCAACAGGCTTTCCATTCTTCATCCTCTTCATAGCTATCTTTACTTCTTCCTTGCGGTACTTTTCCATTATCGGGGCAACAGTCATAATGAGCGCTTGGAATCCTAGCACTCATTATAACGTTGATTGTTCAGCTGCTGCTGACGTGCACACACACTTATTTTCCAGTCAGATGTATAAAATGTGGTCGATCACATTTAATAAATAATGACAATCATTTGACTTCTAGACTTGTTTTATTCCAAATAATGTATGCCGACAGGGTTTAAAGGGAAGTGGATTAGCATGCATTTTGTGGAGAAAAACAAGTGTATAACTCAAATGATTGCCGTTATTTATTAAATGTGATTGACCATACTTTTCTCCTAAAACCGCCAGTTGTAGGGAATGCGGAGGGGTGTGAGCCGACATTAAGCGAGAGAGTTGAGAGGTATATGTATATGGGAGACACATTAATCAGATTGTGTGAAAAGGCAGGTAAATGCCATGGTCACACTTTTGGACAGGATGAAATGGAGAGTAAAAGAAATGCATGTGTATGTCTTTTTTTTAACATAAATTGCAGTCTCAATACTCAAAGCCCCCCCCCCCCAAAAAAAACAAATAAATAAATAGACTGATGTGGTCTTAATGGTGTTTAATTAACATATATACCTGCAATGCACTGGCTTTGCCACATGCCTACATGTGAGTGTGCATGCGAGTGTGTGGTATGAATGAGTTGTAATATTTTCTCTTTATGAACTGTTAACATTTTCTTACACTTGAATTTCTGCACTTTATCAGCGGCAATACATTTAGGCACTCACACGGTGCTTCATTTCTTTCCTATTTAGCTAATGAACAATCGCTTTTCATTTCTGTCTAGTTAGTTCAAGACTGTCATGTGAAAACTAAACGAAATCAGGAAGTACAGGGTTTTGTTCAGCCGGATTATCCCGGTAAACAAATGTTAAGTGAATAAATCGAAATTTAAGGTTCGTGATTATCAAACAAAAACTACACTGTGACTGGATTTATAGGTTTTCTTCAGCACACTTATCAGTTTTCCCGGTACATTAATCGAATAATTTATGACGTGCGATTGTCATAATCAGGAAGTATTTGTTGCCCTGATAACGGAAAAGTACCCTGCTTGCTAACCCCTACTGTACTTCATGATTCAGTATCCGCACATCATCCAACCTTCTCTCCCTCTCATTCTCTTCATTCATCATTCCCTCTTAAGTACTCTTTCCATCTGCTCAACACACCCTCCTCGCTTGTGAGTACGTTTCCCTCATTATCCTTTATCACCCTTACTTGTTGCACATCTTCGCTAGCTTGGTCCCTCTGTCTAGCCAATCGGTACAGGTCCTTTTCTCCCTCCTGAGTGTCCAGCCTTTTATACAACTCTTCATACGCCTTATCCTTGGCCTTCGCCACCTCTCTCTTTGCCATGCACCTCATCTCCTTATACTCTTGTCTACTTTCTTCATCTCTCTGACAATCCCACTTCTTCTTTGCCAACCTCTTTCTCTGTATACTCTCCTGTACTTCTTCATTCCACCACCTGGTCTCCTTGACCTCCTTCCTCTTTCCAGATGTCACACCAAGCACCTTTCTAGCCATCTCTCTTACTAGCTGTGCTGTAGTTACCCAGCTATTCGGTAACTCTCTTCACTGCCACCCAGTGCCTGTCTTAACTCTTCCCTGAACATCGCCTCACAATTACCCTTTTTCAGTTTCCACCATTTAGTCCTGGGTGCTGCCCTCACACTCATCCTCCTCTTCTTGATCACCAATGTTCTCCAAATCCAGGGCAGGGTTTGCCACTACAGTCTTGCAGGGCATCTTAGCCAGCCCCTAGTCTCCTTGACTGCCTCCACCCTTTTCCTCAGCTTTGGGAGTCAACCCAAATGTGATGACTGCAACAGTGAAACACGAAGAACATAGTACAGTTGTGTACACTTACTATAAAAATAGAAGTTCGAGTATATTCACTGTTGCAGTCCTGATTTCCCTCCCTCCATCCCCCTCCTCTTTCTTCACTCTCCTTACAAGGGACGTTTTGGTATTTACTTTCTACTGGTGGGGTTCTTCCACCAGAACATGGCTCTCACTTGGGGGCTCCTGACAGTTAGGGCAAGAAAAACTGATGTAATGGCATCAGCTGCCTTACTTTATACTACTGATGACCTCACGTCAGTCCTGAAGCAACAGCACCTGACTCAGAAATATTAAGTCTCTGGTATTTGGGCCGGCTGAGGGCTACCCTGGCAGGGATAACCCAAATGTGAAGACTGCAACAGTGAATACACTCGAACATCTACATTTATGGTAAGTGTACACAACTGTACTTTCTCCCTTTTGAAAATGGCCCAAGGTAATTACCACAAGCTTCCTCACAGAATGGATTTTACTTGCACAAGATCTGGGATGTTTTATACACCTCGACCTTAGTTCACTTCAGCTGACTGCCTTCACGGAGGATCTTAATTTCCTTTAGGGACCCGTTTACAGAGGCAAGAAAGCCTGCTGCTAGAAAACCATATATTAGCAAATGGAAAAGTTTTTCTAGTTGGTGCCAACAACATACCTAGTGCCTGTTAAGGGTTAGAGTTTCTCTGGTTTCACAGTATTTGTGTGATTTACTATCCTATGCCCTTTCTTACTCCTCTAGTCAAGTTTTATTTATTAGCCATTTCAGCATGTCTGCCCATGGAGCCTGGTTTTTCAGTACATTCTCATAACAAAATGTTTTTGAAAGGGGTTTTGCATAAGAGGCCTCCAAGAAAACAGGTGGCCACTCATTGGGATCGTAATTTTTGTATTAGGGAAGCTAGCATTTGCTCCATTTGAACCAGCTGATGTGTTTGACTTTGGTTCTTAATATGGAAAACTGTTTTGCCGATTGCTGTGACCTCTGCAAGAAGTGGCTAAGTTGCAGGCTGTTATTGTGAGTCAACCCTATGTCATTTTCCACAGAAACAGTTTTTGTCAACCAATCCTTCTTTTATACCTGAAGTGGTATCAGAGTTTATTGTACTTTAATCCAAACTGTCCATCTCTCTTTCCTTCCTGAACCTAAAAATGAGGGAGAAGGGATACTCTATACTTTGGATGTCTTCAGACAAGTACTATAATGACAGAACTAAATCTTTCATGTTTTCAGATCCGTTGTTCATTTTTTAAGAAGGTAAAAAGAAAGGACAACCTTTGTCAAAATAGACTATTTTCAAATGGTTGTGTCAGGCTATTACATTTAATTAAACTCTCCACAGCAATACTATTCCAGGCAGGGACAAGGCAAGGGCCTTTGCTTCATCTCTGGATTTTTAGAAAGGGTTGGATTCTAGAAGTATTCTAGAAGCAGCAACTTGGTCTTCTGTGCATACATTTACAAGTAATTATATGCTTGATTCTTTCTTTCTCTCGGTCTAGATCAGGCTTTACTAGGACCATTCTCCAGAGGCTCTTGGACCCTTCCCCTTTCACTTCCCAAATGTAGTAAGCCAGGGTAATGTAACCATATAGCTAAGGCTACTGCAGCAATGATTAATGTAACAAACACAGTACTTTTGTGTAAGTAAACTTATAACAGTAGATTTTCGAGGGGTTACTGCTGCTATAACCACTCCCTTCCTCCATCCCCCTTATTTTTGGTGCTATGCTTATGCCAGGGTATGAATATTTATTTTTTTTGTTTTGACCATTGCCCTTTCAGGACTTCGTCACCCTCTCTCTGTTGGCATGAAAGCTCTGATGGTCTCGGCACCCAAACCTATATTTTTAGTCCGCTCATCCACTCATCTCTAACTTACTGACTGGGGATGTGATAGGCCCCCTGAAGCTTTGGAAGTTGTGCTGCTGTTACATTCTTGGCAAAATATAACCCGTGTAGTTAAGGCTAATGCAGCAATGATCATTTGAATATCTACTGTTATAGTAAGTTTACTTGCACAGCTTTACTTTCTTTTAAAGGTTCAAAAGGACTCTGCAAAAATCTTAGTAACTCCTTTTTGGCTCATACAACAGTAGTTTTCCCTTCTCATAAAAATGGCCAAGGGCAGTTACCACAAATTTCCCCACAGGATGGACTTAATGAAACATGGTGAGGGTTCTCCGATTCCCCATTGCTTTCAAGCTCTATATCTGACTGCCTCGGTGGTAGCTTTGATCCCGTTCAGGCACCTTTTTCTTTGAGGATGTGTAACAAGCTTTAAAGGAGGCTAAGAAGCCTGCTACTAGAAAATCCTCTTTAGCTGAATTAAAGAAATACTCTGGCTGGTACCATGAAAGGAACAGGACCCTTTTCAGTCTGAAGGTCCATTGGTTCTCCAATATCTCTGTGAATTGCTCACAGCTGGCCTTTCCCATAAAACTACTAAGATTTGCCTTTTGTCTATTTTTAATTGCCTGTCCTTAGATCCCCACTTTCTTCCTTATTTCAGATAAAACGGTTTCTGAAAGGATAACTTCACATTCTTCTGTTCAGAAGATAGGGGGCTCCTCTTTGGGATCCTAATTTTGTATTCGAAAGACTTAGCCTTTTACTTAGAACCAGCACATCAGGTTGATTTCAAGTTCTTAAAATGGAAAACCAGTGTTGCATATTGCTCTGACTTTGGCTAGGAGAGTATCTTAGTTTCAAGCTGTTATGGTAATTCTTCATTACTTTGCCTTTCAAAAGGATATGGTAAACTTAAGAACCAACTCTACCTTTATGTCAAAGGTAGTATCAGAATTCACTTAATCTACTCATCTCACTGTGTTCCATCTTAAACCAAATAATAAAGGAGAGAGAATTGTACATAATGTTCTTCGTGTTTCATGTTGCAGTCATCACCTGTGGGTTATCTCTGCTGTGGTAGCCCTCGGCCGTCCTGAATACCAGAGTTAATGTTTTTCTGCATTGGCTGCTGTCGCTTGCTGGCTGACGTCAGATTGTCAGTGCTATAAAGGAGGGCAGCTGATGCCATTACATCAGTCTTTCTTGCCATGGAGCCCGTAGCAGAAGCAGTTCGCAAGTGTGCCGGTTGGTTGCTGCCAGAGTTTGAATTACAGCTGAAAACATCTAAAGCTAAGTACCCCGTAGGGGATTCTTTTTTCTTGCACTAACCAGTGTTTGAAAAAGTTAACAATTGTCTCACCTGTAGAAAGCAAATACCACACCAAGACTTCCATTCATACTGCGTCACTTGTTTTGGGCCGAGACCACAACGTACCCTGTTGCTGGTTCTGTGCTCTCTTTAACATGCAAACTATTTGTCAGAGCTCATTTTGTAGCCAGGTATTTTAGTCTTCCATCTTTGCATTCCAAAATGGAGTCATTCAGCCAACAATCCATAGACTTTCCAAGAAAATGCAAGGATAAAGATAGAGACAGACCACACACGGCTAAGCCTTCCAACAACTCTACCTCTAAGCAGGTCGTCAGTTCTCCGGAATTCAGTGAAGCGTCTTCGCAGCCCCTGATGCCCATATCGATACCTTTGCAGTCCTCTACTGAGACCCTTTCAGAGTCCGGTATGCCGCAGAAATCTTCTTAGTCTTCTGAGCCTTTTGTTGTCTCTGCCTTTGGTTGGGTCCAGAGCCGCGACGCAAGCACTGGCTTCCAAGGAGGTTTTTCGCACTACAGAATCTAGACAAAAACTGACGTCTTCTCCTCTGACTACCGTTTCTCTCAGCCACTCCTAGGAAAATTACCTCTAGCCACCATTTTACTCCTGCTCCATCACCCCAAGCTCAAATGATTAAAATGGCGGAAGATCTTATCACCCTTATCAGGGGTAGTCAGACCGCACCTTCTAAAAGGAAAAGAGACCCTTCCCCTGAAATATTGACAGAACAGGATTCTGAGGAGTCTGATTATTCAGATTTTGAAGAGGAACAGCAACCTCTTACTGCTTATGAGGATTCAGATGCAGAGGAATCAATTTGTTCTGCCTACCCACCAGAAGATCTTTCCTTTGGGGAAACCCGTCACACCTCGGGAACCTTTCCACTGGGAATCCCAGGACTTCCCTCAGTCTAAGAAAAGACTGAGAGTTTCTAGACCTGCCCCAGCACAGACCCTTGGCCATCCCTCCAATCTTAGAGGTAGTTGATGATGTCTTCCATGAATCCAGCTCAACTCCTGAAGCCCTCCCACCTGCTCCCAGAAAACCTGACTGGTATTACAGAGTACCAGATTCTCACAAATACCTGTACAGAAATCCTGCTGCAGACCCGGAGGTCATTACACAGGGACCAAAAGGAGCTAAGGCTAGTTCTCCAAAGAATCCTACTCCTTCTGACAAGGACTCCAGAGCTCTGGACAGATGGGATAAAAAAAAGTATACATCTCTGCAACCTTGGCTATCAGAGCGCTCAACTGTCAGTTCCACATGTTAAAATATCAACAACACACTTTGAAACTATTAAAGCAAAAGATTTCAACCTTTCCTGACTGTGCCAATTCGAAATAGTTAGCAGATTTTCTGCACTCTACTTGTCAAGTGGCTAAACACTCATTACGCTGTGGATATGACGCTCTAGAAGCCTCAAGCAGGGCAGCAATGTCAGGATCTGTCATTAGGAGACATGCATGGTTGAAGGAACAACCTCTCCCTGATCATGTCAAATCGAACTGACTTGATGCACCCTTGGATAAGGACTGCTTGTATGGAGTAAAAGCAGAAGAGGTGCTTAAAAAGATGTAAGACCAAGCAAAATCTATGCAAACAGTAAAAGATTTCCTTCAGGTACAAACTCCCAGGTTCAGCAGGAATTTTCCCTCAAAACACTGGTCCTTTCCTACACCTAGCAGAGAGGGGCAAGGTAAGCCCCGCAGGGACCGACCACCCAGACTCCTATCCCAGGGAAAGCAAAGAACCAAACAGTGGACCACTTCCACTCCAAAGGCAGGGAGATCTAAGCCATCCCTCTATGGCAAAAACTCTCAATGACTCCCTCTCGCCCGTCTGCCCTTTTTTTTCACTCACCAAAAACAAGAAAGAAGGCTGCAAAGAAAATTGGCTTTCTGTAACAAATGGCCAGTGGGTCTTAAAAGATCATTTCTCAGGGATACAAATTCTCCTTCAACGAATTCCCAATCCCAAGAGGGTACCCAGACTTGCCTCCAAATCAGTGGGCAGAAGCATTGAAACAAGTCCAAACTCTCATATCCCAAGGGGCAGTAGAACCTTTTCCTCAAATCAAACCGGCAAAGGCTTTTATTCCAGACTATTCCTTGTTCCCAGAAAAGAGGGCACTTGACGCCCCATCCTGGATCTATCCATTCTGAACACCTTCCTGGTGGCCCCCAAATTCAAAATGCTAACTTTGCATCAGCTGTTGCCTATGCTGACAACAAATGCCTAGTTAGTTACCCTAGAGCTAAAAGATTCCCACCTCCACATCCCCATAAGGGAAACCTGCAGGAAATTCCTTCGCTTTAAAGCAGGCTTGCAACACTTTCAGTTCTCTGCGCCACCCTTTAGCTTATCTACAGCTCCCAGGGTATTCACTAAGTGCTTAGTCCCGGCCACAGCCTTTTGCAGACAGAAAAATATACAAATTTACCCTTATCTGGACAACTGCCTCATTCAGGCACATTGCAAAGAAAAGCTCCTCAAGGACCTCCTCTTTGTCTAAACCCTCCTAACCTCCTTAGGGTACACCATCATCGAGAAGAAATCAAGGCAAACACTCTCCAGGAAGATAATTTTCTTGGGAGTACTGCTGGACACAGCATCCCAAATGGCCTTCCTATCCCCAGAAAAACAGAGCTTCCTTCCTCTGTTATACCCAGCTGGCTTCCAGAAGTCACCTCACTGTGAGAAGGTTCCTGCAAGCCTTGGAGTACATGGCATCTTGCATCCTTCTAATTCCTCTAGCCAGGCTTCACATGAGCAAACGTCAGTGGTACCTAAAGAACATTTGGTGTCAGCACTCGACCTCTAGCAACCTCTCTACCTCTGATCCCCTTGTAAGGGCTGAGTTTCCTTGGTGGGCAGGGGTCTGTGCCCAGACAAGGGTCTTTTCTTCACCCTCCGCCCAACCGGGCAGACTATTACCACTGACGCCTCAGACATAGCTTGGGGTGCTCACCTAGAAGGCAAGTGCACCCAAGGTCTTTGGGGTACCCAGCACCTTCCCTTACACATCAACCAGAAGGAAATGTTGGCAGTACAAAAGGCTCTGACATCCTTCAAACCCCATCTCAAGCCAGGGGTTCTCCTTATCAAAACAGACAACACCAAAGTAATGTGGTACATCAACAAACAGGAGGGACGTAATCTTACCCTCTGTGCAGGGTAGCCATGAACCTCTGACTAGCAGCCTCTTCCACTGGACTACACCTGATAGCACAATACATACCAGGGATCAAGAACACCCTGGTAGACCACTTAAGCAGAAACATACTGGACCCACATGAATGGCAGCTCCACAGAAAAATAATTTTACAAATCACTCCGACGTGGGGTACTCTGGAGGTGGATCTCTTTGCTTCGCATCCCAACCATCAGCTGAAAAAATTCTGTACCAGGGAGTATCACCACTTGCGTTGAAGGTGGATGCCTTGACCTTCCCCTGGAACACCCTCTTTGTGTACGCATTCCCACCTCTGCCTCTCATCCCCAAGGAACTGATCAAAATAAGGGAGGAGAGGCCAAAGACCATCCTCATTGCTCCAGATTGTCCCTGACAACATTGGTACCCCTTACTGCGCAGCCTGACCTTACAGCCTCCCAGGCAACTTCCCCTGATCTTAGACCTCTTAAGTCTGGGGGGGGGGGGGCATGCTGCACCCAGACTTGCAGACTCCCAAACTATCAGCATGGCTAATACTGTAAAGGCAAACAAGGGGCCCCTGTTAAGCAAACCTGTCCTAGACATCATCACAGAGGCCAGAAGGCCCAACACCAGAAAATCTTGCGCAGGAAAAACGGAAAAGATTCTGCTCCTGGAGCCAGGCCAAAGGGGGCAATACCTCAGAACCTTCCATCACTCTTATCCTGGACTACCTAGTGGAGCTACTTAATAGTAGCCTCTCCTTCTCCTCTTTTAAAATCCACGCCTCAGCCATTTCAGCTCATTTTGATACAGAACAGCCCCTGTTTTCCCATCCTTTGATTAAACAGTTCCTCAGAGGGGCTTCTAATATCAGACTTCCCAGAAGGCCACCCACTGTAGCCTGGGACCTGAATTATGTTTAGGAAAAACTAACTTTACCACCCTTCGAACCTGCTGCTTCAGCAGAACTAAGATGCCTCTCCTGGAAGACTGCTTTTCTCCTAGCTACTCAACTACCCATTGAACAGCCGTTCAGCAAATGTTACAATTGTCGAGATTCTTTCCTAGGGAAAGAAAGTACTTGACCACTAGAGCAACCGTAATATGAACTACATAATTTTACACTCATGAAGATGTGGGGGGGGGGGCTTTACCCCCCTCCCACACACTTATATATACCAACTCTGAGATTGCACTGCAGCGGGGAAAAGGGCTAATTCATGATGCTGGCACCCTAGTTACTTTCCCAGGGAAAAACTTTGATGTGATTGTTCGCTGAATGCAGTGTTCGATGTAGTCTTGTCGATGAATAGGGATTCAATGGAGGCATCTTTTATGGAAATAATATAGAACCAAAAAAAACACATGAATATGCATCTACAGGGGAAACTGTAGCAATAAAAAAACTGGAAAGGGTTCTGAAGTATTCATTTTGTATACGAGATGAGAAAGGCTTGGGTCACTGTTCTGACAAAAATGTCATTTCCAGCAGTGACTGGTCAGCTAAAAATTAATGGATCACAAATGACCAGCTAAACAGACCTTCAGTGAAAACTGCTGTTTTTGTTTACTGCATTTTCTTGTAATGTTTGGTTACTTCAGAGCTAAATGTAAATTGTGAAGTGCTGGGTACCCCTTCATGTGTGGTATGATGGAGAGATCCCATCCAGTCTTCAGCCACACTGAACATCTACAATATGACCAGTATTCTGCTTAGGAGATGGCAGAATTTAATATAAAGCAGAAGCTGTTACTGCTACATACAAGCAATTTGCGAACTCCCAAGTGGAATACTGTATAAAGTTTTGGTGACTTTCTGCTTACATGAAAAAGAGAGACTGAAGAAAGCTCAGAAAAACGCAACAGAGTATGAAAAGTTTGCAGCAAGATTTGTATGAAAGGACTGCTATCTCTAGTCTTGAGTAAAATGGGGGAGGGGTCAGAAGTTTTGATTTCTGTTTTTTTGTCTGCTTCCCCTCTGCAGGACTGGCCTGATGGCTCTTCTATTTGCCCTCAACTGGACCGTTTATTCTGGTGCAAGAATTCTGTTACCCACTTATCCCTGCCCAGGCAGCCTGATTGGCCCATTCGTTCCTTAAAGCAAGAGCAAGGTGGTAGGTATATTGCCAGCTTGCTAGTCTTGTAGAGCATCCTACCCTTCCCTAGTGGAGCACCCTCCTTTACAGCTGATGTCCTTCCTTATCACTGTTGCAGTATTGCTTACTGAAGGAATATCTTACCAAGGATAGCTGTACGTCCTTTCAGGATACCAAAGTTGTAGCCCTGTCCAGGTACCATATGTCAAACTTTGTTCTACATACAAGAAGTAAGGTAAATAAATGACATATAGGTGCATAAGCCTCAGAACTTTGCTTCCAGTCCAAATGCCCCTTTTTGAATTCAGTTTGTCAAGTTATTTACCACCTTGTCACAGCTACTGAGCCTCCAGCAGATAAGTACTCTGTTGTGTACTTCTCTTTTCTTTTTGTTGTGTTACCATTTTACATGTTATCCATAAAGGGGAAATGAGTTTGGGGGGGCATATTCCCCATAAAGATGCACACAAGTGCCTTGTCTTCCTTGGTGCAGACCATAATCATACTCTTTACGCTATTTTTTCAGGCTTTTGTGACCAAGAGCATGAGTAGCCATTAGTCCTCCCTTTATGTTTATTTTTAGAATGAGCATCTGAAGTTACTTTGCCAGGGGAACCATGGCTTCTAAATCCACATGTCCAGACATTCAGCCACCTCTTAAAGAAGTTGTAAAAGATAAACTTAGAAATTTTGTTTGTCCAGCCTCTGCCAGACATCCCCAAGGGTCAGATGAAGAACCCCCAAGGAACGTACATTTCCAGTGCCAACTTTTCTGTATTGTTACCCAGTTGGAGGCTGTTGTGTGGTTACATTCCTGCATGTCTGCTGAGGTTGAGCATACATCTGTTACAGACAAGAAGGGGGAGCCACAGCTGATTATTTCAGAAGGATGTAGGGGGATTCCTTAGGGGAGCATGTCGATATCATGACCCCTTCCCTCACTGAGTCAAAAACTCTGAAAATGGTTCACTGAAAGCACATTCTGTAAAACTCAGTAATTTTTTTTTTTTTTTTTTTACAGGGAGGCAGGCACCCTCACATCCCCGTTTTGGGGGACACTTCTCACACCCCTGAACTTAAATATTTACTCAGAGGTCATACGACAGTGGAGAAAAGGGAATTCTCCACTGTCAGCAAAAGTTCTTTCATTGAAACATCTACCTGAAACAGCAGTCACCAAAACTCCTTTTGCTGTATTTACAGGCTCCCATTTCCCAGCTAGTTAGGGGAACAGGTTCCTGTTCCCTCATTGAAGTTAAATAGGGCTATGACCACCTAAGCTTGTTAGGGCATATGTTTCTTTGAAGAAAAAGCAGACATCCAAGCATGTAGTTCCTGTGGCCAAGGATCCCCATACCCATAAAGAGTGGAAGAATTTCACTCGCAGGCTTAAGGCCCTTATAGCCTTGAAGCCCCCCAGGGTTATATTTGCCTTCTGCTGTTCCTTATTTTTTTCCTCTCTTCTTTCCCCTCTAAAAGGCTTGGGGAGTCTCTCTTTTGATGAAATTGAGGAATTGGATTCTGGGGAAAGTTCCCCTAGCATATTTTTCTCTGATCTATTCTCCTTTTGCTGTAGTGTCAAAGGATGAGTATGCTCTTTGTCCAGATTCCCCTGTTGAGGAGCTTTCTTTTTGGCGATACCATTGTACAAATGAAGTATTTTCAGTAGGAGAGTTCCAAAATTTCTAAGTCCATAAAGAGTATCATGCTCTTTACAAATGGATTCTTCCAGGCCTTCTGCAACCCCTCCTTTGTTTGAAGCCCTTCTGGACACATTTACTGCTGCTTCCCAGGCTTCTGAGTTGCAGCCTCCTGAGCCTAAGAAACCTGATAAATTTTACAAGATACCAAAGGTTCTTATTTAAGTATCCCTCTGACACTGCAGACATTTCTCTCTTTGCTGTTAAACCTTCCAAATTATTGTTTTCTTCCTTCAAACATCTCCCTTCTGACAAGGAGAGCTGGGCTATGGATGCGTATGAGAAAAAAATGACACTTCTGCCAGGTTGGTTTTCAAAGTCATAAACTGTCAGACCAAAATAGCCAGGTATGTGCTGGCTCTTCTGTCTAAACATGGAGGAGTTTTGACTGACATATCTGATTCCCAAGCTAAGACTTCTGCTATTTCTTGTGAGTTCTGTTTCTCAAGTGGCTTTCGGTTCTATCAGTTGCAGTTATGATGCTGCAGATGCACCTTCTAGGGCTGCTTTATTGGGTTCTGTTTTATGCTGATGTTCCTGGCTTGGGTTACAATCTCATCCTTGTGTTATAGAAGTCAAGTTGTTGGACTCTCCCTTGAACTCCCAGAAGCTGTTTAGTTTTGCAGCTGCAGAGCATTTTAAAACCTTACATGATAAAGGGAATGTTATACAGGACCTCAAACAAAATTTTCTTCCCCCTATCCCCAAGTTTCAAATTAATTATCCTTCTAAGTTTTACCTTGTGTCTAGACAACAGAAGTATCCCTTTAAGGGTAAGTAATCTTCTAAAAAGATGTTTTCGGACAAATCCTTTCAGGATTCTTTGAGTTAAAAGCCTTTTTTTCCTGACAAATTTGCTTCTTTTTGACATTTATCCTTCCATTTAGATTCCTCTTTCTCCACTGGCTGTCTTATACTGCACATCAACACAGATTTGTTGATTTTTTTTTTCCATAAATCAAAAGGATTGTTAAATGATTTGGAAATCCCTTCCACCCTTTTGAAGGATTCCTCAGCCCTCAGTTTGCCATCCTCCTCATTTTCTTCTGATTATTCATGACTTTTTATTTGGGGGAAGAATTCAGTCTGCTCCTTCCTCCCAGAAAGGCACAGAGTGTTTTATTCCAGGATGTTTTTGTTTCCAAGGAAGGCGGGCTGTTGGAGGCCCAAACTGGATCTGTCCTTTCTCAACATTTTTCTGAGGGTCCCATCTTTCAAGACGTTCTCTCCAGTCCCCGTTCCACTTGCTACTTCCTCAGGTCACACTGGACCTGAAGGATGCTTCACATCCCTATTTGCCCTTTTTTCCAGAAAGGCTTATGGTTCTCTGTTTCTTCCTCACAGTATACGCCTTCTGCATTGCCTTTTGGTCTTTCTGCAGCTCCAAGAGACTTTTCCAAATGTCTGGCTCCAGTCATAGCTTACTTGTAGACTCCATGGTATCATGATTTTTCCCAATCTGTTATTCCTTCCCATTCGTTCTCTTCCCAGCAGCTTCTTCAGGATCTCATATTTACCATGTTTCTGCAGTTGGATTCACCCTCAGTATCAAAATCTGTTTAGACTTCTATGCAAGTTCAAGTTTTCCTTTGATGCAGGACATAAACCTTGCCTATGGTGGCTTTTCATTCTCCCAAGGTTGCCTTCTTTATAGTTTTTTTTTTTTTTTTTTTTTTTGAGTCTGTTCATCCTTTACAAGTGGTGTCTGCAAGAGAGTATCTGTGGACTCTGGGAGTACATGGCTTCCAGCATTCCTGCGGTTCCTTTCACCAGACTCCACATGCGGAAACTTCAGTGGTATCTAAAAGTAATCTGGCTTCAACATGGTCATCCTCTGGAATTTCTGATTCCTCTCTTGCCTTGTCTCAAACAGGAATTTCTGTTGTGGATTCATCATACATCTCTGAATCCAGACCTATCTTTTCAAGCTCTTCCCCCCATTCAGGAGCTGCATACAGATGCTTCAGATCTGGGGTAGGGAGCCTTACCCAACAATACCAGAGTCTAGGGAGTGTCACCTCCCCAACAATGGGAGGATCTCATCAGCATCAAAGAAATAAGGGCTGTGCTTTTGGCTGTTTAAGCCTTCCATTCCTTTTGGGTTCTGGGTCCTCTCCAGGTTTACACAGATAACACCACTGTCATGTGGTACATAAACAAGAGGGCACAAAGTCCTACCTTCTTTGCAGACCAGCTGTTCTTTGGGAATTTGCTCTCCACCATAATCTGATCCTTCATGTGGTTTACATTCCCTCTGAGCACAATTTTGTGGTAGACCACCTAAGCAGGTCTAGGGCAGATTATCATGAGAGGTCTTCCTGGACATTATCCCTCAGTGTGGTACTGTTCAAGTAGATGTGTGTGTCTCTCATCCGAAAAGGCAACTTCCCAGGCTCTGTTCCAGGGCATCAAGTCCTCTGACTTGGAAAATGGATGCCAGGCCTTTTTCTTGGAAGATTATGTTTCTGTATGCTTCTTTCCCTCTTCCTCTATTGCCCAAGTTTTTACACGTGATCTTGTGAGGCAGACCCACAATCTTGTTAACTCCCTTTTGGCCTATATAGCATTGGTTCCCTCTTATTTCACCTGGTCAGGGGCAGTTATCACAAGTTAACTTGCAGAATGGATCTCCTCACACAGGACAAGGGCTCTGTCATTCACCCTCATCTGCTCACCCTTCATTTGACCCTGCATTTGACTCTTTGGGTAATAAGGTTTTGATTCCTTTTAGACACTGGTTTTCTGTGAACGTGCTTCAAGTTTTTTTGGAGGATTTTCTAGTAGTGGGTTTTCTGACCTATGTTGCTAAATGGAAAAGATTTGCTTATTGGTGTCACAAGCATGAACAGGTTTCTCTTTTAGTGGGTATTCCTTCCTTCTGTTCCTTGTTATCCATGTGAGTTGTTCAATTCTGGCCTGGCATAATTAATCTGTTTATTTATTGACATCTGATTACGGGGAAAACCTGACTGGGTAGAAGTCCATTTTCATGGGAGGCCCAGGGAGGAAAGCTCCAAATTATTACAACACATTTAAAGAACAATAATTTTATAATTTTCAAATGTAAAAAAAAATGCACTTTAATTATAACAAATAAGACATTGTGTAAAAAACATTGGTTAAGAATTGATGCAAGGTATATGACAATTATTTAATATTTAGAAAAAATGTAAACAATTTGTGGAGAAATTAAAGGTAAGTTAGTCTAATACAAATAGGAATTGCAGTATGAAGTGAGGGGAAAAAAAGTCTTATGGTATATTTAGAGAGAAAGTCAGAGAAGAGAATTGGATAGCAGTAAGGAAGTAAGTGATGATGGGAGATTAAGGCGGTATAAGGAATTAAAAGGTACTTGTTCACATTTAGGGATATAGTTTATCCTGATTTTGACCAAGAACAGACTGATTTTAGCTAAGACGTCTTTCAGAGTGGGTTTGAAAGATGGGAGGGTGGGGACAGACTTGATGGATACAGGTAAGGAGTTCCAGGCCTTAGCAGCTTTGTGTGAGTGACAGGAATTTTTGGTCACTGGATCACAATAACCAACTGGGAACATAGTTGTGTATAATGTTTTTTAGTGCTGGACAGACAGATGGATGCTAGATCATTTTATAGGTGGTAAGAAGTTGTGTATATGTTAGTTGTTGTGGCAGTTCTAACCAATTTGGACTTTTCAGTGCCATACAGTGGCAGGTTCTGAAAGGAGTATGTGCTGCAAATTTAGCAGCTTTATTATAGCATTGTTCAAGTTTTTAATTTTTGTGGAGCCTGGAGATTAATAAAGATGGGAACACCATAAATAAGAGTTGGGAGGAGATGAGTAGTGGCAAGTGTAGATGTTCTTTGTGTTTCACTGTTGCAGTCATTACATTTGGGTAATCCTGCTGACAGGTTGCCCTCAGTCGGCCTGAATTCCATAGTCTTGGGTCCTGCGTCGGCTGCTGTCACCCCTTCCCTGACGTCAGGTCGTCAGGGGTATAAAAGAAGCAGCCAACGCCATTTTCTTCAGTCTTTCTTACCACGCGGTGCCCGAAGCAGAAGCAGTTCGCAAGTGCCGGTCGGCCGACACCTGAGATTTTCGTGTTCGAATTTCAGATCCGAAGTCTTCAATAAAGCTAAGTACCCCGCTGGGGAAACTTTTTTCTTGCTCCAGACTGATGTCAGAAAAAGTAAATAATTGTATTTCTTGTGGAAAATAATACCTCATAAGGACTTTCATTCTTACTGTATTCCTTGCCTAGGCCCTGATCACAACGTTTCTGGTTGTCAGTTTTGTGCTAGATTTAACCAACACACTATTAAGCGTTGGTATGATTTTGCTTTAAACTATTTTGGACACCGGTTTAATTATCCAGAAATGTCATCGGATAGCCATCCGACTACCAGAGTTCACAAAAAACGCAAAAAAAAGGAGAGAGATAAAGAACCGAGGTCCAAAACCGACGACGAAGCTTCTCTTAAGCCAGTCGCTGGTTTGCCGGTTCTCAGTGAGGCGCTTTCGCAGCCCCTGTCGCCCCGCTAATTTAGAGCCGCAGGCCGCTACCGAATCCCATGTGGAGTCAGCCATGCCACTGGAAACTCAAGGTATTGGAGCCTCGGATACTATTCCCTCAGATGGGTCCTGAACCGTTGAGCAGGCACCGGCTTCTGAGGGTGTATTCAGACCTAAACATCCTTACATTAAACAGACTTCAGCTTCAAAGGCAAAGACTAAAGCACCTTCTAAAGCAAAGAAACAAACTCAAGAGCCACGTGCACAGGCCTCTATGCCCAAAAAAA